>NC_060138.1:869857928-870061253 GCF_021461385.2 Schistocerca piceifrons | reverse complement strand
TTGGATGAAATATTATAAATGCCCCTACATTCCTGGAGCTCTGCTCTACTGGGGGAAAGGGGGGGGGGGGGGGGGGGGGGGGGGGGAGGGGGGATGCTGTGTGCTGTGTGGGAGCCACCTTTTTGAATTATTTCTGTGGTATCTACCTTCAATAACAAGAAGATCTTCAATATGCTCCACTCCAAAATTCACTTAAGTTGCCCACTCATTATTCTGCATCATCAACATTTCCATCACTGATTGTCAAAATGTCTTTGTAATCTCATGAACAACGTTTCTTTTAAAAAATCTTTTTTTTCCAGCTCATTTTGCATGTAATACAGCAAAGCATCCCTCCCCCCCCCCCCCCCCCCCCCCCCCAAGAAACAAACAAATTGTGTTATGCAAAAATTTTGAACTCTGATGCATAAATGTGGGACTCATTTTGCACTGTACCCATTCTAGCTCATAACATTTCCTGCAGTGTTAATCAACAATAACAGTGATATAGTTCACCAAAACAACATATTTACCATCCTTTCTCATCTTAAACTTGTATTGAAAGTTCTTATGCCTTTTTCCTTCACTGTGTTAGATCTACTGCAATTTGCAGTGTCAATAAAATACCTAGCAGAAAGCACTTATTTTTGGCAGAGAAGCAACGAACTCCAGAGAATGACTGTACTGAAAAAAATGAGGGCATGCTGAGAAGTAATGCCTCCTTGTTTTATGTGAAAACTCTTAAGAGTTTTTAAATAAAACAAATGTTATTAACATTCGACATATTTTCTCTTCATGTACACATATTTACTTCTCAACATAGTCATCCTGGTGATGAATGCATTTATCTCACATGAGAGACCATTTGTTGATACTGTCCCTGTAGAATGTTTGACTTTCCTAGTGGAGCCACAAACTCACTTTCGCTAGAACCCGCTTCACCACTGTCAAAGTGAAGTCCTCAGAGGTGTGGTATGGCACTGTTAAGCTGCATTTAATGACAAAGTAATTGAATTCAAAACTGGATTACAGCACACAGTTTCTCACACACCAACATAGTAATTCTGAACCCTGATGCATAAATGTGGGACTCATTTTGCACTGTACCCATTCTAGCTCAACAATCCTTCTAACAACATTTCCTGCAGTGTTAATCAACAATAACAGTGATATAGTTCACCAAAACAACATATTTACCATCCTTTCTCATCTTAAACTTGTATTGAAAGTTTTTATGCCTTTTTCCTTCACTGTGTTAGATCTACTGCAATTTGCAGTGTCAATAAAATACCTAGCAGAAAGCACTTATTTTTGGCAGAGAAGCAACGAACTCCAGAGAATGATTGTACTGAAAAAAATGAGGGCATGCTGAGAAGTAATGCCTCCTTGTTTTATGTGAAAACTCTTAAGAGTTTTTAAATAAAACAAATGTTATTAACATTCGACATATTTTCTCTTCATGTACACATATTTACTTCTCAACATAGTCATCCTGGTGATGAATGCATTTATCCCACATGAGAGACCATTTGTTGATACTGTCCCTGTAGAATGTTTGACTTTCCTAGTGGAGCCACAAACTCACCTCCGCTAGAACCGCTTCACCACTGTCAAAGTGAAGTCCTCAGAGGTGTGGTATGGCACTGTTAAGCTGCATTTAACGACAAAGTCATTGAATTCAAAACTTGATTACAGCACACAGTTTCTCACACACCAACATAGTAATCAGCCCCAGATATACGATATTTTCGAACTGGGGCAGAAACATGATACAGCACCCCCCACACCGTACCCCCACCCTCCCACTGGTTCAAGCATTTGAGATACGACATCAAAAAATTTTTTAAAAATCGATTTTTCAAAAATATGTTCATTTTTTAGTGCACACTTTCTAAAGAGTTTGATTTATAAAACACATATGTTCAAGGAAATGTAAGACATGTTACTTGGTCTTAAGTGTGCCAAAGTGCAGTGCCAAGCCTCTTCACACAGCATTCCTCTATCGCATGTCACTGTACTTTGCTCTGGGGAATTCAAATGTGTATATTTTGTGATGGAAGCCATCAAACTTGTATTCAGTACAGTGGAAATTAAAATGACCTGTGGTGCCTTTCCTGCTCCCAGTCAGTCAGTCTGACATCGTACAACCTGGGTGGGATTATTTGTGGCAGAGAGAATAAGATCACTTCAAAAAATTTGCACTCTTTATTGCCTATTAGCTAATGACTTTCTCTCTTGTGTGACATAAAACTGAATATAGGGAACACAAAACCAGTAAAGACAAGAGACAAGCAAGACAGTACACATTTTTTCAATTCTTAAGTCCCAGCATTTTTTTTCTCTAATTTTGCTACATCTTTACAAAGTGTGCTTTCCTTTCTACAAAAGAATCTATTACCTTATCAAAGTTTGTCAAACATGTAGCTGCATGAAAAATCAAAATGTTATTGTCTAATACTGAAAAAGCTGTTACTACAAATAGTACCCAAGACTGGTATGGTTTCTCAATTTGATTATGTCTATTTTGCCACTGCCTGTTAGATAAAATGAAATAGGCTTCTCTAATATTGCAGCAATGAGGCATTCTCTGGAACAACAACTTAACTGCAATATATGGAAACTGAGATACAAAGCTTCAAATATTTGATGTCATGTTTTCATTCATTTCAATTCCTCATACATGGAAAAAATTTAAGTCAAATAGAAATGATGTACTGTTGTTTCAGAATAAAGGACATGTTAGTGTACTATTTATGACTTACATACTGATTTGAACTGATAATATGGTGAAAGATCTGCACTTAACATGAACAAGAAAATTACACTTTCCATATTGGACTATAAACAGCCATTAAATCTAAAAATAGTGTACTCAGACCATAAACCAACAAAATATATTTGTATTCAACAAGCATAATAAGTTTTCTAAGCAACAGTACACTATAAAGATGTTCCTGAAGGCATTTATATACCAAGGAACATAACATGTAATAATCCTCTTTAAAATCCTAGTGTTAATGTAATCATCCACAAAGTGAAAGAAATGCATTTATCTGATTACAGACATACACAGGACACAACACCATCCTCAACAATGATGTGCAACAGTCTATATGTGATTACTACTGATCATTTGTCTGTTTCACATCCTGAGTAATCCAGTCATTGTTTGTCACAGATGCATAAATGTCAACAACATTCTTCAGCATTTCTGCATTGTCATCTTGAAGGAAGTTGAGTAGTGTGAAGATATATATCCTCTTTGCACCTATAAGCCCAGGACAAGATGTCTTCATCATCACCATGTCCATCTTCTGCATTGGCATTGTACATCCTCCTTTTTTTATTTGGTAAGAACTGAATGTTCCAGCATAAGTAGACAAGATGAAAAACATGTTTCTGTTGTAATCCTGTCACTGACAAATACATCTCAGTACAGTGCATATGTAACACTGATACAAGCTGTGTGGAAGTTGTCTACCAGCTACAGTGGCCAGTGAAACAGTTACTTGCAGCAGCACAGACATCAAATGTTTCTAGGCAGTGTTACGTCTGTTGGAGAGTAATAATGATTTGCGAGCACAGAGAGAGGTTCATATAGATGTATTTACTGCAGTAAAGAGAAAAATGGCTTAATGGACCTGAAATCATTTTTCTAGGAATGCTTCAATTGTAACACACACGAATTAAGTGAGACTGTTTTGGTGCAAATCGTCGTTTTTATCTACCTCATTTACATAAATAACAGAACAGAATGTAATCCATGAAGTACCAATATCTAATGCCTATTAGGCCTACTACGAGCAAATGGTTTTATGTTAGGAAATAGTTTTGTGCTTCATTCATATGCTCCAGTTTCTCAAGCATGAGATCAAAAAGTATTAGTAGTAGTAATAGTACAAAATTTTTATATAAATTTGGAATCATTATATTCTTCCACATAATTCATGTGATGTCCCAATTTCTTCTCCTTCCTCATTCTAACAATCAATCTTGTCATTACTAACTCTATAATTGTTTCTGCCACTGTCATAAACTTATTCTCTGGTTAACTTCACTAAACCTGCCAGAATCACTGGTTTAGTTATCCTGTGTATATTCTCTGGTTAGACATTGTTACATGTTCCTACGATGCATTTTCTGTGCTATTCCAAGAATAGAACTTATGCAGGTGCTAGCTGGGGACTGTACAACTAGCCCTTAGTGGTGGTTATGCAATCTGGCAAAAATTTTGTGTCAAAATTTCATTTTCTTGGATACACTGAGAAGATTATATATTATCTTCCTTATCTGTTATTCCTGTTAGTTGTTTATTTCTGCTCTGGTAGTCTGAATCTATGGACTTCACTAATTCTTGTAACAATGCTTATCATTCGCACATGCAGGCAACCATGTAAACAAACAGCAATTGGCATTCACCAGTTCGAGTTTATTCAGTTCATTTCATATAGCCCCTTTCATCTGCAGGAAAGTTATTTATTTCTGCATGCAATGGGGATACCCCTGGCAAAGACAACATGTACACTATGCACGCATTCAAAAATCAACTTATGATTCATTCAGAAATCAACTTATAATGTGTTCAAAAATATTCAAAAAGCAACAGGTACACATTTCAAAATTATATGAATAATCGATAGACCAGTGTGCCCTGGATACTAGACGCCTGGTGAAACAAGGTTTTTTTCTCAAGAACGTAAATTTGGTGGCCTCTGAAATTGCCACAAGGGCAGATAACCCAGTTTGCCGCACCCCCCCCCCCCCCCCCCCCCCCCACACACACACACACACCTAGTAGATCTGTGCCTGATACTGATAGTAATGTTGCATGCTGTCATCTTACCTGGTACATTTCAGAGCCCTCTAGTGGGAGAGGGTTGCAAGTATGTAGATATGAAGAATAAAGATCTGGAATGTTAATAATTTTTTTTATTTTATTTAAAATGCATGAAGAGTTCTCACATTAAGGATTTGGAGGCATTACTTTTCAGCAACAACGTGAGTGAATATTGGAAGAAAAAAACTGAACAGGAAGTGAAAAAAAATGATGGTCAATACTGTTATTTCCATAAAACTGATAAATTGCAGTATTTACTAACCACCTAAGTTTTCTGATACATTATTTGACCTTTTGAAAAGACATTTTAATGCTGTACAACAGTTCTCCTTGAAATTTTTTCATCAAATTGGTCAGTTGTACGTTTTACGATGATAAAAAAAAGTGTTTATTGAAAGGTGAAATTCTAGCATTTTCTGATGTAGTGTGGAAGTAAAAATGTTTCATAACAGTGGATTGCAAATACATTGACAGTTAAATGTGGCACTTGTCTCTAGCAATGTGGATGACATTAATTAGTTATTCAGTTGATTGCCAAGGCTGGTAGCGACCTAAGACAAAACACAAAGGGCATGATGATTTCTGACTTGTACCAATGAATACCACTCAGAAAAGGGAGAGGGGAATCAGTATGCCTATGTGTTGGGAAAAGTCAGCGACATGCACACAGGAGCCGACCATTGCCGCCTGAGCATGTTTTTACAACATGCTTAATTTAATTTCATATTCATAATTATTAATAAGTAGTACATTTGAATATCAATGTCCTTATCCTGCATTTCCATAAAACCTTATAATTTTTATTTTTCATTTCTACCACAGCACTGAGTGAGGAGGCATAGTGCCTATTGCACTGGAATCGCATTCAGGAGACCCAAATTCAATCCTACAGTCAGCCATCTACATTTGGATTTTCTGTGGTTTCCCATTTCACCATGCTGAGCAAGGTGGAGCAGAAGTTAGCACAATGGTCTTGCATTCAGGAGGACAACAGTTCAAACATGTGTCTGGCTATCCTGATTTAGGTTTTTCATGATTTCCCTAAACGACTTCGGGCAAATGCCAGGACGGTTCCTTTGAAAGGGCATGGTCAACTTCCTTCCCAAGCCTTCCCTAAACTGATTGGACCAACAACCTCGCTGTTTCACCATAGGCAAATTCTGAGCAGATCTCCATCTCTAATGACATAAAACACTAAACCAACTTCTACCATAGCAGATTATCGATGAGACTATGAAGTGTAAACTGTGCATGTGTTGTTTTGTCATCATTGAGCATTATAGAAATTCTTTCCCACAAATTTCACTTTCCATCATGAACATTGTGCTGCTTCCCCCTCTCATTAACTTATTATTATTTGAAACTATACCAATTGTTGGAAAGACATTGATTACTGAGATATATGGGCAGATGTTCACTGCCATCTCTAAACAATGTTAACTTCCACACAATAACACATCTCCATGTTAATATTATTGACAAAAGAATTTTACTGAGTGATTTATGCCAGGTGATGAATATTATATTTATTAGCCAAATGATCCTCACTAACTTAAATTTTATATAGAAAAGTTAGATACCATAAACTGAACCAACTTTGTCCCACATGCAGGTAAAAGATCAATTTTCCTCCAGAGATTATGTTGAAGATGCTGGAAATCCTTGTGTTCTATACTCTTTGCTAGTATGTATAGTCTGTCTATGTTGGTCACAATGGTTTACAACTTTGTTTACATGTTTGATGCATCGTTACTATGGAGTCCCCTCTTTGGTATTAATGATATAGTATAACGGTTTTCTTTCCTGTGGATATAATTTCAGCTTAAAAATTCATGTAAGTACCAGTTTCTTTATTTTATGTAGTATAAAATAAAATTACCTCTCTAATGGAGCTTAATTTCTGTGCCTGTTTTGGAACTGCACTGGGTGTTACAATATAGGATTTCTAGGACAACCTCATCCCAGTCGAAAGCTGCCCCAGTTTCAATTAAATACACTTACTCAAAAACTACAAATGGACAAAAATTCAAGACTCTTTCTAAGGATGTGTTTTCAAAATTTCTTAAGAAGTTTGAGGCTTGTGGATCTATGCCTTTGAAGCAAATTCAGTTCCTAAAAGGCTGACTTGTGTTGAAAGGTCTGTGAATGCAGCGTGTGCCAGTGAAGCCTTCCTGTAAATGGTAATTAGTGGGAGCGGAGGCTATGCCTGTTATAAGAAGAAAAAGAAATTGGTAAATGTGGAGCCTGTAAAAGGAATCATCCCTGCAATCTTGGAAGTGCAAATGCTTGACTCACCTATAATTGAGAAGAAGTGGAAACTGAGAAGAACAAGAAAAAATTACTGCTGTATCAGATCTTCTAGTGAGCAGTCCAAAATCAGTGTTGATTATTCTACAAGGTGACTTTAATTAGAACCCTACTCATGGAAGAAGAAGATTCAAAGAAAATGACTATATTGCAGTCAGTTAGAATGGACAATTCTACCCAGGCAAAATTGATTTTGTCAGAGAAGATGATTCCAAGAAAGTTAGAGTGATGTGCATGGAGAAAACTAAGAAATTTTGGAAGCAGCCAGCAGAAGAGATGAAGATTTAATGACCAATGTTTTTTCAGATACAAAGATGAGAATAAGTGAGCCCAGACCAATGAGGGGATGATACTACTCTGCTTTGGAACTCACTAAATTCATGCTTTTCTGATCTCATACACATACATTCCCTCTTTGCATTAGCCTCCTGTGTATAATATTTTCAAAGTACCAGTATATAACTTTAACTGCCTTTTTTCTTCCTTATTTAACCTTACAGAACCTACATTAACATTATTTCTTCTGAACATAGGCACAATATTGACTAACTGATCGGAAAATATTTTCTAAAAAATAAAACTCTAAATGGGCTAATGTTGTTCTACAGTAAGACAATGTTAGTCCATTTAGGAAATAAATGTTTTTGTCCAAACAATAAAGGTTAATGATGCACTCTGTTTCAAAATGTCTCAAGAAATGGTCAATTTTATCACAGATTTTTTGCCTTTTTGGAAGCAAAAATGTAAATAATGAACATAATAGTAAAAATTTTTGTATGAACTATGAAACATTATTGAATAGAATGTTCTAGAAAAACTGCATAGAACTGATTGTGTCAAGCAATATAATTTTAGCACTGAAACTTCTGTTAATATGAGAAATGAAAATAATAGAGCACTTCAGCAGGAATTTGCATATTTTAAAAGCAATTTTTGACATTTGTGCTTATGAAGTTTCGTACATAAAAAATAAATTGCAAATGAAAACAATCATTCTCAAACACTCATTTTATTATTGTAAAACTTACTGTTACACTTATGTCTTCTTCATGATTATGTAATTTTTCATCTTACCTTTTCTAGAGGACAGTGCAAGTCACTGTAGTTATTGTTAAGCAGTTATTAAAAGTTAATCACTTGTCAGATGTTAAAGTATGCAGTAGGCAAGCTGTTATAAACGTTTAAAAGAAAAAAATGTACTATTTTTTATGAATAAGTCTAGAAGTTCTGGACCTCTTCGGGGGCGGGGGGAGACTGGTTGCAGTATAGAGCTGCAGAACAGACTGTTGTTATTTAGTTTCAGAAATTTAAATCCAAGTAGGAATTATTAGTATTATTGTGTAGTGGAGGTAATTGTAGTAGTAGTAATAGTTACATCAATTAGTTTAGAAATCTGTTATTTATGTGGCATGTTAGTGGAGTAATTGAGGAGAGAAAGGAACCATGTTCTGCTCCCAGTCTCTTTCCTGTCCCTCACCATCATACTCTGCAGCTGAAATATGGATTTTTGGGATGAGGAAAATCAGTTATATGCCCATGTTGAGCTCAGCAGGTATGATCTGAGTATTGGTTTCTAACATGACCATGAACAACTATGTGACAGTTCAAAAAACTACTACTTACTTACCTACTATGAATGAGTTTTAAAAGTGAAAATCTTTGTGCTCTGCAGAAGTTTCTCCAATGCAAATATGTATGTTGTTGTGGTCTTCAGTCCTGAGACTGGTTTGATGCAGCTCTCCATGCTATCCTATCCTGTGCAAGTGTCTTCATCTCTCAGTACTTACTGCAACCTACATCCTTCTGAATCTGCTTAGTGTATTCATCTCTTGGTCTCCCTCTATGATTTTTACCCTCCACACTGCCCTCCAATGCTAAAGCAAGCAAGCAAGCAAATATGTAACCAATGCTGAATGTACATTATAGATAGGTGTCTTACTTCCTTTGAGACACTATTGTGTGTTCTGTGTATTAAAGTTTTAAAATGACATAATTTAATTCATTATCTTATAGGTACAAATAAAATCACAGTAGACAGCACAAACGCACTTCATTCACTCTTTACATAGCTAGGAATGGTGCAATTCAGTCTTTTAGGTATTTTTATCTTATGCATACAAATAAAATCACAGTAGACAGCAGAAATGCACTTCATTCACTCTTTACATAGTTAGGAATGGTGTAACTCAGTCCTTTAGGAACTATGTTGATCTTTGCATTTGTTTATGCATGATTTTCAGCAGCTGTTCATCAAAAACACAGTAAATTGATGCATCACAAACATTTGTTGGTAAACAATAGAGTTTTCCACACTTTTCTTTTCTAAAATAATGCATGACCTCCATCCCCTGTCCACATAATTTCATGCTACCTTTGGGCTGATATTTTATGATGTGAGTCTTTTGCTACTGTTGAGTATTATCAGCAGACAAATATTATTAATTAAATAAGTATCCATCCTTGTTACAATTTTTGTTAAAATTTAAATTGTAAACAAAAAAGGAGAAAAGAAAAAGGGAAACTTTCTGCACAAGCAAAATAATTTTTATTCAGTGGAAGTTACTGAGTGTCTAGATAAGTACCAAAAGGGTGTGTAATGCCTATTTCACAAAGCACAGAGAATATTATAAACATAGCGTACAAACAAAGAAGAAAAATTCCAAAACTACGCCTAGCTTCAAACATCATTAATGGAATAGCAATAATGCAGGAGGTAAGTCCAAATAAATGGAATATTATGCAGTTGAGTGTGTGTGACCCAAAGGGAACCTGTAAAATAGAAAGAAATATTACTATGATTTAAAAAGAACTTTTGGGATATAATAGAAAAAAATGGAAGGAATAAAGGTAGCAACTCATTACATAGTTGAGAAAGTGTTGAGCAGTTGGTAGGCATGTATACAAAACTTTAAGATGTTGTCTTTCTCCAAAGTTAATCAGTACAGAAAAAGCACAGAGACATGCACACAGTATTATCTCGACTCACTACATTGTAGTGGCACTGCAGATAGACTGAGATAAAGGGGTATGTCAGGAAAAGTTGTGTCAGGTTGAATGGGAGATATGATATGGGTAGAGGGACTAACAACTGGATGGAAGATTGACTGACAGTTAGGAGGCAGGGGCAGGAAGCTGATGGGAAGGTTTGCTGTAATGAGGCATGGTAATAGGGGTAGAGGTGGGTCTGGATCATAGGGTAGCTGAAGTTGAAACAGTAGGACTCCAGGACATGTAGAAGAGCAATTCCCATCTACACATTAGAGAATCCAGTGTGTGTGTGTGTGTGTGTGTGTGTGTGTGTGTGTGTGTGTGTGTGTGTAGAGATTGTGAAGTAACCACAGAATCTGAGGATGTTCAGCAGCACGTTTTGCCACTGGGTTGTCAACTCTCTTAGCCAAGGTCTGGCAGTGGCTGTTCATTCTGATGACAATGCCCACATAAAGCAATTGCAGAAATTTCAGGAAAGCTGATATTTGATATGACAAGTTTCACAGTTGGTCCTGCCTCATTTCCAGCAGCATCCTACAGTAATGAAACTGGCCATTGTTTCAAACTCATTTGATTGAGGAATGTGATTAATCCATGTCACATTTTTGTTTTGTTACTAACAAATTATTTGTGTTAAGATTATCTTAGTGCAGCTACTAAATGATTTTGGTATTTTACTTGCATTTATATGTTACAGAAACTCTGAATATGTTAATTCACTTCTTCAAAATCCTTCTCTTAATCATTTTTGTAATCAAATACAATGAACCTGCTCTTAAAATTATGTGTATTTGTTTAAATTCAATACATTTTCTTACAAAATGCTCAGGAGTATGTTGGTGTTCATATCATCTGAATCAAAAAGGTAACTGAAGTATTCAATTACAGTTATTTATGCAGACCAAAATAATTGTGTCTTGCACATGTTCTATTCTCTTTGACACGAGTCTGTTTTGATAGTTCACTCAAAACCTTTAATTCCTGCAGGCTTGAGTTAGTCCCAAGTTCTGCAAGAGAGCTGCGAGTGCCCAAGGGAAGTGTATTTAGAGGCATGCACAGGGTGCTGAAGGGAAGATGTGCTGAAGGGAAGATGTTTAAAAGTTAGCAGAAAGAAGAGCACCATGGTCTCAATGATGTGTCAACAATGAGTAGGGGCCCATCACTGCTGTGTATACAGTGACCATGGTAACCACGTTCTGAAGGGTCTCGGATGCTATTTACTGTGTATTGATGAACTGTGTCTTGGTTACAGGTCTCAATTCTGATATATTAATGCATCATTAGTGTGGCTAGTATATGGGTTGTGATATTAGAGTAATATGTTGTGTGGCTACAGCCAGTGGCAGCTTGTGAGTATACATTCTGGGTGTTCACAAATTTTTAGATTTAGATAAATTTGAGGGTGCAAAATTGATAGCATCTGCTGTATAACAATTACACTTATCAACAAGTTTATACAACCACAGCCACTGCCAGTAATAATAATAACAACAGTAATAATAATAATAATAATAATAATAATAATAATAATAATAATAATAATCCTATGGAGGCCCGGGAAAAGAATAGGCCTCCGGTATGTTCTGCCAGTCATAAAAGGCAACGAAAAGAACAAACCACTAATGGGGCTAACCCCCCTTTTAGTGTGATTAGTTGGTTCAGGACAGAACTAAAGAAGCCTCAGACAAGCGCTGTCATGGTCGGGGACGACACTTGAACCCTATGCCTGCCCACAATGGTAACGACACTGCTAGCCAACTGGAAAATGATTCAAATCCAAATAGAGATGTTTTGTAGGATATGCTTCCTGCAACCACCCTACAAGGAAAACAAAGACAGAGGATGAGATGGTCAGATGAAGTTAATCGACACCTCATGTTCTGTTATTACCAAGCAACAAATCTTGGAACCAACACAACTGGATACAGATCACAAGTATACATTACATTTATTACCAGATACCCAGAATTAAAATTTTTAACAGAACAATGACTAGCTGATCAGATCTGTGTAATAATCAAAAATAACAGGATACCCCAGTCAGAATTAGAAAACATCAAACAACAAGTACAACAAATACTGGAACAAAATAATGTGCAATCAGAAGAAGAAGAAAATACAGTAATGGACTCAAAAATCCCAGAGCAAACAAACAAAGAACAACACGCATCAATTAAAGAGTCAGAGGAAAACGAAATCTTAAGACAGCCACCAGAACAAGCACAAATAGAACACGAAGTGACACACATGTTAGATATAGAAGAAAAGTTTCAGCTGACATATATAGAATACAAAGACACAAATACAGACATTAGACCATTCTTGCATAGACCACCAAATAACCCACAAGTCGAAACAACAATAAAAACTATCAACACAATCATACACAACAAAATAAATGAAAACACAACTATGGAAGAGTTACAACTACTGGTTTATATAGGAGCACTCACTACACTAAATATACACACTAGGCAGAGATCAGAACCAACCAAACACAGAAGAAACCCACAAAACCAGCATGGCAACACAGGCTACAGATCAGAATAGAAAAACTGAGAAAAGACATCGGACAGCTGACACAATTTATAAGAAATGAAATGTCAGAGAAAAAAAAAAAAAAAACGAAAAAGGTTAGGTAAAATCTCACAACAAGAAGTGATAGAGCAATTAGATGAAAAGAAGCAGAAATTACAAGCATTGGCCAAACAACTTAGAAGATACAAAAAAAGTGAAAATAGAAGGAAACAAAACCAAACATTCAACACAAACCAAAAGAAATTTTACCAGACAATAGATAACACACACATTAAAATAGACAATCCACCAAACATAACAGACATGGAACACTTCTGGAGCAACATATGGTCAAACCCGGTACAACATAACAGGCATGCACGGTGGATACAAGCAGAAACAGATACGTACAAGATGATACCACAAATGACTGAAGTGATAATTTTGCAACATGAAGTCACCCAAGCAATTAATTCTACTCAAAACTGGAAAGCCCCTGGAAAAGATAAAATAGCAAATTTCTGGCTAAAGAAATTCACCTCAACACATTCACATCTAACTAAATTATTTAACAATATAATGGAAGGAAACATTCCACGTGGGAAAAATTATATATAAAAACAAAGATGAGGTGACTTACCGAACAAAAGCGCTGGCAGGTCGATAGACACACAAACAAACACAAACATACACACAAAATTCAAGCTTTCGCAACAAACTGTTGCCTCATCAGGAAAGAGGGAAGGAGAGGGGAAGACGAAAGGAAGTGGGTTTTAAGGGAGAGGGTAAGGAGTCATTCCAATCCCGGGAGCGGAAAGACTTACCATAGGGGGAAAAAAGGACAGGTATACACTCGCACACACGCACATATCCATCCACACATACAGACACAAGCAGACATATATGTCTGCTTGTGTCTGTATGTGTGGATGGATATGTGCGTGTGTGCGAGTGTATACCTGTCCTTTTTTCCCCCTATGGTAAGTCTTTCCGCTCCCGGGATTGGAATGACTCCTTACCCTCTCCCTTAAAACCCACTTCCTTTCGTCTTCCCCTCTCCTTCCCTCTTTCCTGATGAGGCAACAGTTTGTTGCGAAAGCTTGAATTTTGTGTGTATGTTTGTGTTTGTTTGTGTGTCTATCGACCTGCCAGCGCTTTTGTTCGGTAAGTCACCTCATCTTTGTTTTTATATATAAATTATTTAACAGTTACACTGCAGACCCATACACATTCCCTGATACACTTACACATGGAATAACTTATCTGAAACCTAAAGATCAAGCAGACACAGCAAACCCAGCTAAATATCACCCCATAACATGCCTACCAACAATATACAAAATATTAACTTCAGTCATTACACAGAAATTAATGACACATACAACACAGAACAAAATTATAAATGAAGAACAAAAAGGCTGTTGCAAAGGAGCACAAGGATGTAAAGAGCAACTGATAATAGATGCAGAGGTGACATATCAAGCTAAAACTAAACAAAGGTCTCTACACTATGCATACATTGATTACCAAAAAGCTTTTGATAGTGTACCCCACTCATGGTTACTACAAATATTGGAAATATACAAAGTAGATCCTAAATTGATACAGTTCCTAAACATAGTAATGAAAAATTGGAAAACCACACTTAATATCCAAACAAATTCAAATAATATCACATCACAGCCAATACAGATTAAGCGTGGAATATATCAAGGAGACTCATTAAGTCCTTTCTGGTTCTGCCTTGCTCTGAACCCACTATCCAACATGCTAAATAATACAAATTATGGATACAATATTACTGGAACATACCCACACAAAATCACACATCTGCTATACATGGATGATCTAAAACTACTGGCAGCAACAAATCAACAACTCAACCAATTACTAAAGATAACAGAAGTATTCAGCAATGATATAAATATGGCTTTTGGAACAGACAAATGTAAGAAAAATAGCATAGTCAAGGGAAAACACACTAAACAAGAAGATTACATATTGGATAACCACAGCGACTGCATAGAAGCGATGGAAAAAACAGATGCCTATAAATATCTAGGATACAGACAAAAAATAGGAATAGATAATACAAATATTAAAGAAGAACTAAAAGAAAAATATAGACAAAGACTAACAAAAATACTGAAAACAGAATTGACAGCAAGAAACAAGACAAAAGCTATAAATATTTATGCTATACCAATATTGACCTACTCATTTGGAGTAGTGAAATGGAGTAACACAGACCTAGAAGCACTCAATACACTTACACGATCACAATGCCACAAATATAGAATACATCACATACATTCAGCAACTGAAAGATTCACATTAAGCAGAAAGGAAGGAGGAAGGGGATTTATCGACATAAAAAACCTACATTATGGACAGGTAGACAATTTAAGAAAATTCTTTACAGAACGAGCAGAAACTAGCAAAATACACAAAGCAATCACTCATATAAATACATCGGCTACACCACTGCAATTTCATAACCACTTCTACAACCCTTTAGATCACATAACATCAACAGATATGAAGAAAGTAAATTGGAAAAAGAAAACACTACATGGCAAGCACCCGTATCATCTAACACAGCCACACATCGATCAAGACGCATCCAACACATGGCTAAGAAAAGGCAATATATACAGTGAGACAGAAGGATTCATGATTGCAATACAGGATCAAACAATAAACACCAGATATTACAGAAAGCATATTATTAAAGATCACAGTACCACAACAGATAAATGCAGACTTTGCAAACAACAAATAGAAACAGTAGATCACATCACAAGCAGATGTACAATACTAGCAAATACAGAATACCCCAGAAGACATGACAATGTAGCAAAAATAATACATCATCAGCTTGCCTTACAACATAAACTTATAAAACAACATGTTCCCATATACAAGTATGCACCACAAAATGTACTGGAGAACGATGAATACAAATTATACTGGAACAGAACCATTATAACAGATAAAACAACACCACATAGCAAACCTGACATCATACTCACCAATAAAAAGAAGAAATTAACACAACTAATCGAAATATCCATATCCAATACAACAAATATACAAAAGAAAACAGGAGAAAAAATTGAAAAATACATCCAACTGGCTGAGGAAGCCAAGGAAATGTGGCATCAGGATAAAGTTGACATTATACCAATTATACTATCAACTACAGGAGTCATACCATACAATATCCACCAGTACATCAATGCAATACAGCTACATCCAAACTTATATATACAACTACAGAAATCTGTAATTATTGATACATGTTCAATTACCCGAAAGTTCCTAAATGCAATATAAAACATACCATACAGTTAAAAGGAAGTGACGCTTGATCAAGGTCCACGTCACTTTCCATTTTTAACCAGACTTAACGTCTGGGAAAGTAAAGAAACAATAATAAAAATAACTACACTACATGGCAAGCACCTGTATCATCTAACACAGCCACACATAGATCAAGACGCATCCAACACATGGCTAAGAAGAGGCAGTATATACAGTGAGATGGAAGGATTCATGATTGCAATACAGGATCAAACAATAAACACCAGATATTACAGCAAGCATATTATTAAAGAGCACAATACCGCAACAGATAAATGCAGACTTTGCAAACAACAAATAGAAACAGTAGATCACATCACAAGCAGATGTACAATACTAGCAAATACAGAATACCCCAGAAGACATGACAATGTAGCAAAAATAATACATCAACAGCTTGCCTTACAACATAAACTTATAAAACAACATGTTCCCATATACAAGTATGCACCACAAAATGTACTGGAGAACGATGAATACAAATTATACTGGAACAGAACCATTATAACAGATAAAACAACACCACATAACAAACCTGACATCATACTCACCAATAAAAAGAAGAAATTAACACAACTAATCAAAATATCCATACCCAATACAACAAATATACAAAAGAGAACAGGAGAAAAAATTGAAAAATACATCCAACTGGCTGAGGAAGCCAAGGACATGTGGCATCAGGATAAAGTTGACATTATACCACTTATACTATCAACTACAGGAGTCATACCATACAATATCCACCAGTACATCAACGCAATACAGCTACATCCAAACTTATATATACAACTACAGAAATCTGTAATTATTGATACTTGTTCAATTACCCGAAAGTTCCTAAATGCAATGTAACACATACCGTACAGTTAAAAGGAAGTCATGCTTGATGAAGATCCACGTCACTTACCATTTTTAACCAGACATAACGTCTGAGAAAGAAAAGAATAACAATAAAAAGAATAATAATAATATTAATAACAATAATGCATAACTTATCTGACAAAAGAAAGATATTATTTTTGTGAAATTTTGTTGTTTTGTGCAAAATTAAGTACAGTTTAGGGCAATAAGGAAATAATGTGTAAACTTTCACAACTCTCCATTGTGAATTATTGTGTAAGTGGGAATTTCCATTCTTTTCCATTTTTACAGACAAATGTACAAGATACCTAACAGATGTATTAGTTCACGAATATACTTCTAGGGTGAAAATCAGATATTCGCATGCTGTACTCACACAACTACTTCTGCTAACTGTACACTTGCTTGTTAAGTGTTCACTTGTAGTCACACTTATTTGATTTTGTCGCTCTCTCAATCAAAGGATCTGTTCTCAGAGGTCCTAGTTCCTTTGTAGCTAACTTGTCATGGTAATTTACTTTTCTGTTTCCAGCATGAGATTTTCTTTCTTCAGCAGAGTGTGCACTGATACAAAATTTCCTGGAATTTTAAAGCTATGTGCCAGACTGAGACTCTAATTGGGACCTTTGCCTTGTACGGTAAAGTGCTCCACTGACTGAGCTACTCTAACAAGACTCACAATGAGTCCTCATTGCTTTACTTTTCTGTTAGCATTTAAGACAGTTTCAACATAATTCATGTATACAATGCACACAAAAGCTGAATCACACAGTAAACAACAAACTCCAAATACAAAGTGCCTTTCATGGAAATGATTAAACTCATGCAGTAATGTCTTCTAACATGGTCACTTGACTAGAATACAGATGAGGTGCTGAGATCCATAAGGGTCTAAAGCACACTGCTGTTGATCTCAGATTTAAATAAATATCAGAGAAACCAGTGAGGGCTTTTCATGAATTTTCATATATACAATGTGGGCCTACAGGACAGATAAACTTGACTCACCATAAGCTCAACGTATTTCAGAAGCATGAATAAATGCTGCAATCTCACAATCGACAGTGACGTACTTTAGACTCTCATGATTGTTGGCACGTCAAATAGGTTACTGTTTGATAAAATTCATAACTTAATATGCCATAACTCATTCAGAAACCAAAAAAATAGATTTACTGCTGTACAACTTTAATATTACTGACATCCAATTTTACTACAGTATATAGTGAGTGTATTAGTATATCTGAGAAGTGTGCTATCATCTAGCACGATTTATGCTGAGCAAATGGGGATAAAAGTTTCTAGCATTGTGCTATCATCTGGTGGCTCTGATGTAAACTTCTAGTTGAGTAGCAAGGGCTAGCTGTGCACATCGTGAACCATATACATGTTTAGCAGGTTGTATTTGACCTGTAAGGCAATTATGTCATGCGAGTTGCACATGCATAAAAGCTCCTTAAAACGTGTACAACTGCAGGTGTGTGTGTGACCCTGACACCAAGCTTCAAGGAGCAGTAGCACAGTAGTTTAAGTACTGTATCTTTCAGATTTCAGCATCTATGTTATGTTCTAGCACCATTCAAAGAAAAATAACAAATAAATCTGCAAGGTGTTGAAAGTTAGGGTGTTCACATGCTCTTGTGCTCTTACACAGCTGCTGCCACTGGCTACAGCTAAGTTTGGTGGTGTGATAAAGGGCCACTTCTCATTCTGCATGATGTTATGATGGATGGGTTATATATTCAGTTACTTTTACACAATTTGACGATACACCAAAAGGATGGAATGTGTTATTGAGATACGTAACTTTGCAACTCAGACTCTTTTTCAATCTGAAAGGGATTACAATAATTGCTGTTTGGTGTAAACTAAAGATTTAGTCAGTTCACACACACACACACACACACACACACACACACACACACACACACACAGGAACAAACCTGTGTTGCAAGCCAAAGTCAACTGTTGTGATCAACATCTTTACTTGTTCTAAAGAGCAGTCAGGCTATGTTAAAAATTGTACTGTTCTGTGTAACACTGTCCGCACATCATCACTGATGCTGTGTTTAAATCATAATCAAGGTATTTGGATGTGTTACCTTTCCTTTAACATTATTCAATGCCAGTGTATTTTAGTCACACACCAAGTGAGCTTGTTTTTCAGTGGTAAGTCTCCTACAGCCATCCAGCTTAGCGTTAACTTTATGCTGTTTGAAACTTTTGGAACAGTGTTGACTACTGGGTGCACCTCTGCCCATGTTTAAAAAGCAAAAGAAAAACCAATATTCTATGAACTAAATCTAGTTAGAGCAATTGTTTAGCTAGTTTCTGCTTTCCCTGTAAACACTATTTGCACAGAAAAGGGAGTGGCTCATGTCAAATTTCTTGTATGGTCACAAGTCACTGGACTTAAGTTCTTTTGCCAAAATGATGCATATGTGTAGTGATTAAATTATTTATGGAGACATGTTAAATGAGATCATCTTACTTGACACCTCTTGACTCACTAGACTAGTTGGTTCAGAATAATGTGCAAGCATAATCTCAGAGTGTTATAGATGGAACATAGCTCCAAGCATTATTGACAAAATGTTTTCTTCTCTTTTGCAACCTGAGTAACAATATTTTGTGCCTGACAATATTACAAAACAGATAGATCACTACTCACCATATAGCAGAGATGCTGAGGCACAGTCAGGCACAACCAAAAGACTACTAAACATATAAGCTATCAGCTAGAAGGCTGCCTTCTGAAACAGACAACAGAGGAAATGTTTGCTGCTAGAGATACAATGACTACAGGTGGCTAGGCTGTATGGAAGGGACTTCTTGGCAGCTGTCAAAGTGGAGGTACTGTTGGTGGTTGGCAGGTTTGATATGGACAGAGGTATCAATGTAGACATCTTTGAGGTGGAGGTCAGAATTGAGGAAGGTGGCTTGTTGGGTTAAGGCATTCAGGTTCTAGAGGAACATGGATATGGTGTCCTCACCCTTGATCCAAATCACAAAGATGTCGTCAGTGTATCTGAGCCAGGTGAGACATTTTGGATTTTTGGTGTTTAGGAAATATTCCTCTAAATGGCCCATTAATATGTTGGCATAGGATGGTGCCATGCAGATGACCATTGCAGTACTCCAGATTTGAATGCCCCACCCACTATTATCTCCACTCCTCCCATGGTGCCATTCCACCACCCAAAAACCTACACAATATCCTTGTCCATCCCTACCAACTCCTCCTCTCAACCCCTTGCCTCATGACTCATATCCCTGTAATACACCTAGATGCAAGGCCTGTCCCACACTTCCTCCCACCAGCACCACCTACTCCAGTCCTGTCACAAGTGTTACCTATCCCATCAAAGACAAGGCTACCTGTGAAACCTGTGAAACCAGTCACATTATCTGCAAGCTAAGCTACAAATACTGCGTTTTTTTCTATGTGAGCATTGCAAACAGCAAGCTGACTGTTCACATCAATGGTCACCGACAAACTATGGTCAAGAAACACCAGGACCACCCAGTTGCTAAGAATGCTGCCCAACACAACATTCTACATTATAATGACTGTTTCACAGTCTGTGCCACCTGTAACTTACTTACCAACATCAGCTTTTCTGAACTGCACAGGTGGGAACTCTCCTTGCAGTATATCCTATGTTCCTGTAATCCTACTGACCTCAACCTTTGTTAGTCATTGTTCTTCATCCGTCTTCCCCTTCCCTGTTGCCACCACAGCCCCACATGGCCTTCTATTCCACCAATGCACCCACAGTCTTTTTACTTCCCTTCTTTTCCATAAACCTCCCCCTGCTGTCCATCTAACTTCCCGACTGCACTTAGCTGCCCTACCCTTTCTGCACCTTGTCTGTGTATGCTCCCACAAAGAGCACTTTATTGCCCGCAGGTGTACCCTGCTTCCCCTTTCCCTTCCCTCCTCAGCCTCTTCCTTCCTCCCCTCCCCACCACCACCCATGCAAAGTTGCTCACAGTCTGGGTCAGCTGCCAGAAACAGTAGTTGTGTGTGTGTGTGTGTGTGTGTGTGTGTGTGTGTGTGTGTGTGTGTGTGTGTGTGTGTGAGAGAGAGAGAGAGAGAGAGAGAGAGAGAGAGAGAGAGAGAGAGAGAGCTGTCTTTGTGTGAATGTGTATGTGCATGTTGTCTGTTTCAGAAGAAGGCCTCCTGGAATATGTATTTAGTAGTCTTTTTGTTATGCCTGTCTGTGACTCAACATCTTCACTATATCGTGAGTAGCAATCTATCCTTTTCATAATGTTTTCATTATTTCATCCTAGAGTTTTCATTTTTTAATGTTTTTTCTTTGTATTTCTTTAAGGTGTGATGACCTTGTGTTTGTACTTGATCCACCAGTGGAGCATGCTAAATGTAAGACTAACTCACTAATTGTTTTGCCAAAGGGGATTTATTTTGATGTATGTTGCCTGCTACAACAGGAATTTCAGAGGTTGCATTATCCATATCACTGTTATTCACTCCCTTGTGGGGGGGATAGTTGATGAATGATTACTTTTAAGGCACCCCAAGACCTAGATAAGCTGACTTAGTTTGTGTGTGTCTATTGTAAATGCTTGCTCTGTACAACAAAGAGAATCCAAGTTATATTTGATGATACAATGTAAATACTTTATTAATCTTGAAGAAACATTGTTTCTTGTGTGAATGATTCTGATTACTCTTTGCAGCTGCCATGATGTTACTATTTTGTGGAATTCTGACTTACAAACTGAACCTCTGATAGTTCCTTGGAACTAAGATTATTATACAGGGCTATTACAAATGATTGAAGCGATTTCATCAATTCACTGTAGCTCCATTCTTTGACATATGGTCACGACACACTACAGATACGTAGAAAAAGTTTTGTTCGGCTGAAGCTGCACTTCAGGTTTCTGCCGCCAGAGCACTCAAGAGCGCAGTGAGACAAAATGGTGACAGGAGCCGAGAAAGCGTATGTCATGCTTGAAATGCATTCACATCAGTCAGTCATAACAGTGCAACGACACATCAGGATGAAGTTCAACGAAGATCCACCAACTGCTAACTCCATTCGGTGATGGTACGCACAGTTTAAAGCTTCTGGATGTCTCTGTAAGGGGAAATCAACGGGTCGGCCTGCAGTGAGCGAAGAAACGGTTGAACGCGTGCAGGCAAGTTTCACGCGTAGCCTGCGGAAGTCGACGAATAAAGCAAGCAGGGAGCTAAACGTACCACAGCCAATGGTTTGGAAAATCTTACGGAAAAAGCTAAAGCAGAAGCCTTACCGTTTACAATTGCTACAAGCCCTGACACCCGATGACAAAGTCAAATGCTTTGAATTTTCGGCGCGGTTGCAACAGCTCATGGAAGAGGATGCGTTCAGTGCGAAACTTGTTTTCAGTGATGAAGCAACGTTTTTTCTTAATGGTGAAGTGAACAGACACAATGTGCGAATCTGGGCGGTAGAGAATCCTCACGCATTCGTGCAGCAAATTCGCAATTCACCAAAACTTAACGTGTTTTGTGCAATCTCACGGTTTAAAGTTTACGGCCCCTTTTTCTTCTGTGAAAAAACGTTACAGGACACGTGTATCTGGACATGCTGGAAAATTGGCTCATGCCACAACTGGAGACCAACAGCGCCGATTTCATCTTTCAACAGGATGGTGCTCCACTGCACTTCCATCATGATGTTCGGCATTTCTTAAACAAGAGATTGGAAAACTGATGGATCGGTCGTGGTGGAGATCATGATCAGCAATTCATGTCATGGCCTCCACGCTCTCCCGACTTAACCCCATGTGATTTCTTTCTGTGGGGTTATGTGAAAGATTCAGTGTTTAAACCTCCTCTACCAAGAAACGTGCCAGAACTGCGAGCTCGCATCAACGATGCTTTCGAACTCATTGATGGGGACATGCTGCGCCGAGTGTGGGAGGAACTTGATTATCGGCTTCATTTCTGCCGAATCACTAAAGGGGCAGATATCGAACATTTGTGAATGCCTAAAAAAACTTTTTGAGTTTTTGTGTGTGTGTGCAAAGCATTGTGAAAATATCTCAAATAATAAAGTTATTGTAGAGCTGTGAAATCGCTTCAATCATTTGTAATAACCCTGTAATTATTATTTTGCCCAATTTACATTTATTTCTGTTCAGGGGAGTGTCTTTGGATTTTGACCCTACCTGTTTCCTTAAATTCATACTTGGCCAACTACCACTGGCACTGTTCATTTATAAACTGTGCAGTGGTATTAATAAATAAATTGTGTTTGATTAAATTCAATCTTTATTGGCATCGTGGTCCAGCACCTTACCACTCCTAATGCAACTCAGCTCCCTGCCACCACAATTGTCACAGAACATGGTGCTACCATTGCGGCAGTATGCAAGTGCCTTATGGGAACCAAAGAGTGTGTGAGAGCTATTGATACAGACTTGTACCAAGAAAATAGAAATGTGCATGGAACATAAATATAATAATTTGGAACAAAATGTCTTTTGTATTAGAAAATAATAGTTTTTCCAGAAATAGAGTGAATCATAGGTATAATGTGTGGGAACTCTTAATGTGCAGTTTCCTGTTTGGCAGTATTTTGTGGTTGGTCTCACTCATGTACAGCACTTCTGGTTAATGTGTGCTATGTTAATGTATAAGAAATGTCAATAAATGTTCACTTAAGTAGCAGATGAGGCTATTTATTTAAATGCTTGCATAATTTTGGAGAACCTTAGAATCATTTTGCAACAGAAATCATAAAACAAATTGACAGCCAATTTGTAACAAGGATAAGAGAAAACAATAATTACTTATATTAAAAGCATAAAATATACAATTTCTAATGTTCATCTCATTTCATATTAAGGTATGAGAAAATATTCAGCAAACAGATTCATGAAGTCTGCAAAATAACTGATTAATTACTGATCTATGTGCATGTAGTAAAGAGGTGAATCCACTGTGAAATCATTTCTGCCTCTCCCAAAGTTGTATTCCATGACCACACGGTCTGTGAAATATTCTGAGCTATCCTTAAGCTGCACCTACTCCCAACATCTTGCCGTGTTTGTCATACCACATACATATACACAAGTGCAGTACCTGTCCAAAGTGCACATCCAGCACATCCTATTGCAGTCCAGTCACAGGTATATAGTATCTCATTAGAGGCAGAGTCCCCTGTAAAACCTGTCATATCTATATCAGCTCTTTGTATGTTTTGTATGGTCTTTTGTATGCGAATGACCAGTCATATTCTCAAATTGAATAAATAAACCCTGTGAGATAATTGCTAACAGAAGAGGATTGACCAACCAGTGGCACAACATGAAGCTCTGGTTGTTACATAACCAATACCTTGTGGCAGCCCCTCCCCTCCTTCCCTTTACTGTAAATAAAAGCTTCCTTAAAATATGTAAATATAAATTCTCCTAATGGTATATCCTTTGATCCCACAGTTTCCTGGCTTCAGTCTCCATTAGCACATGTCACAAACCCATTTCCACATTTTTTCCCAAGTACACCACTTCAGTTCTATATTCAAGCCGTCATCTCCACAGACTTCTTCTTCTTGTTCTGTTCTCCCTCAAACAAAAACTGTACCAAATGATTGGAAGAAAGCACATGCCACATCACTCTTTAAGAAAGGCAACAGAAATGAAACACAAAACTACAAGTCAGTATCTTTGAAATACATGTCACATCAGTCTATAAGAAGGGTAAGAAAAATGATTCACAAAGCTACCAGTCAATAGCTTTAAAATCTATAAGTGTCAAAGGTCATAGAACATATTCTCAGTATAAATGTGATGTATCTCAAATGGATAGCTTTTTCCATGTCAACATGCATGAAATATGTAAACTTTAGTCATGTGGACCCTAACTTGTGTTTTTATCACATGACACCCTCAAAGTCATGAATCAAGGCAATCTTGCCATTGCAGTATTTATAGATTTCTGAAAAGCATTTGATTCAGCACCACCCCAATATTCATTAATGTATGTACAGCCATATGAGTGCCTAACGAAATTTTTGTCTGAATCAAACAATGGAAAATCTAAGGCGGTATAATAATATTATTATTATGGAAAGCCCAGATTGTTAGTCATCATATAGAGCATATGTTGGGCTGAAGACAGGTGCAACACAAAGGCTGCTGAACTTATTAGCTTTTGGTCACTGTCAGTGGCCTCAGAGGTCATGCTGCAAGCAACTCAGCTGTTCATGGTGGGAGAAACAATCTGCGTGGTGGGGGCAAGGAGGGGCTAGGGTGGGGAGGGGAAGGAACAGCAGGGTAGGGGTGGGACAGTAAAGTGCTGTTTGAGAGAGCATACAGGTATATGGTGGGGACAGAGTAGGGCAGCTAGGTTTAGTCAGTAGGTTAGACTGGGGGAATGGGTTAAGTGGAAGAGGATAGAAGTTGAGGAGGGTAAAAATTAGTAATGAGTGTGTTGGTGGAATAGAAGACTGTGTAGTGCTGGAATGGGAGCAAGGGAGGGGATAGGTGGGTGAAGGACAAGAACTAATGAAGATTGAGGCCAGTGATTTACAGAAATATAGGAGATATTGCAGGGAGAGTTCCCACCTGCACATTTCATAAAAGCTGGTGTTTGTAGGAAGGATACAAATAACACAGGCTGTGAAGGCATTATTGAAGTGAAGAACACTATGTTAGGCAGCATGCTCAGCAACAGAGTTGTCCAGTTGTCTCTTGCCCACAGTTTTTTGGTGGCCTTTCATGTGGACAGACAGGTTGTTGGTTCCCATGCCCACATAGAAAGCAGCATAATGGTTGCACTTTAGCTTGTAGAGCTTATTACAGCATTCACAGGTAGCTGTTTGATATGATGGATGATGCTTGTGACCAGACTGCAATAGATAGAGATAGTGGGAGGATGTATGGAAAAGGTCTTGCATCTAGGACTATTACAGGGATATGAGCCATGAGGCAAGGGGCTGGAAGCAGGGGCAGAGTAGGAATGGAAGAGGATCTTTTGTAGATTTGGTAGGTGGTAGAATACCACTGTGGGAGGGATGCAAAAAAGAAAGGATAGTGGATAGGATATTCCTCATTTAGCGCACAATGAGAGGTTGTCAAAACCCTGCTAGAGAATGTGATTCATTGCTCCAGTGCTGGGTGGTACTAAGTCATGTTCAGAATGTGGGAGGTGGTGGGTGACTAGAGAGATAAGGCACAGAAGATTTGTTTCTGTACAATGTTGGCAGAGTAATTTTGGTCATTGATGGTCTCAGTGAGACCCTTGGTATATGAAGAGGCAATACCTGTTACTGCATATGCGATGGCCTGGGTGGGTAGAGTATATGGAAGGGACATCTTGGTATTTAAGGGTGGCAGCTGTCAAAGTGGAGGTATTTCTGGTTTTTAATAGGTTTGATATGGTCAGAGGTACTGATATAGCCTTCTTTGAGGTGGAGTTCAACAACAAGGGTGTCCTCACCCTCGGTTCAGATCATGATGTCAACAATGAATCTGAACCAGGTGAGGGGCTTAGCATTTTGGGTGTCCAGGAAGGATTTCTTTAGGTGGGCCATGAACAGGTTGGCAGAGAATGGTGCCAGGCAGGTGTCCATTGCCATACCACAGATTTGTTTGCAAGTGATTCGTTAAAAGGTGAAGTAATTGTGGATGAGGATACAGATGGTCATGGTGACAAGGAAGAAAGTTGTGGGTTTGGAAGGAGAGTTGGTGCAGGGGATGATTGGTACTTTTTATGTAGGAGGGTAGGTTGTGGATAATAGGCTAAAGGCACTGGTCTGTCAGACCAGAGATTCTCTAAGTGGGGGCACAGTGACTGACCACAATGGGGCGTCCTGGTTGGTTGGGTTTATGGACTTTAGGATGCATGCAGAAGATAGGAGTGTGGGGAGTGGTAGGGGTGAGGAAAGAGGTTCTGCAATGGGCCAAGGAATTTGAAGAGAGACTGGGAATCTTGCTGGGTTTCTGGAAAGGGATGACTTTGGCAGGACTTTTAGGTGGACAGATCTGAAAATTGGTGGAGTCCTTCTGCCATGTAATCCTTGTGATTCAAAAAAACAGTGGAGGAACCTTTGTGAGCAGGTAGGGTAGCAAGGCTGGGATCAGATTTTAGGTGGTGAATTGCAGTTCTGTCGTTACTCCATTCTGGATTTTCCATTATTTGATTTTGACATTTGTGTCACGTATTTTAATACTCACGAACTCACTGATCAAAAGCTATAGGCTACTCCCTGTTGGCCTAAAACCATGAAATTTGGAGAAAAGGAAGGTTTCACAGTACAAACAAAGGAAAAAATCTGAAAACTATAAATTGGTAATTATATCATGGTAATTATATGACATGAAGAAATATTTCTTTTATCATTTGTTATCCAATGTCACACATGAAATTAAAACAATCCATAGTTCTGCATTCAGACTGGCTAGGTCCCAAGGTCAAACATCAAGTAAGGAATGACTTTATTGCTCATATGATGCATTTCAGAATTTATCCATAATCAGATATCCAGGAGCGATTATGGCAAGTAGATGTGTTGTTTCAAGTTGTATATGAAATGCCTATGTGCAATAATCGCTCTTGGATCTGTGATGATGGATAAATTCCAAAACAGGTCATATGAGCAATAATGATTCCTGCCTACTGCATGGCTTCGCCACATATATCACTGAAATTAAAACATTTTATAAAATCTTGGAACCCCTGGGACCAATATCTTGCCATTATTAATGTCAATAACAGGAAAAATGGTTGAGATTCTTGGTTCCTAGAATGTATGTACTGTCTATATACATAATTAAGTTTGTATGGAACCCCACAGAACATGAGTCATACTCATACAGGGTCATTTTTTTAATATAGTCACTTCTTAAGTACTTGGACCTTGTGAAGAACTGGCCATACCTCTAAAGAGTTCAAATTTTAAGTCAGCTGTAGTGAAACATTCTATAGACATTCTAAATGCAGATGTGAATTTTAGGACTGCAGAAGTATTTGGTATGTGTTAGAGGATGACCAAGATTATTCTAAGAGCCTAAATGTGAAAGGCCCAAATACCTTACAGGAAAAAAATTCTACCTTGAATAAGTACTTGTTATGTATTTCTAAACAAATCCTCCATCTACATGATGTTTTGACCATGCATTCCCACACAAAGAAAAACCAAGAAGTGGCCTTAAGCATACACATAAATATTAAAAAGGCCATGGATTTTGTACTTAGCTGAATTTCTGACACTTTCTATGCAAGTGCACCAAAAATGAACACTCAGCGTATCCTACTCAAAACAGTACAAATCCTGGAGCACCAACAAAGAACATCTATTTAGGGTGGCTAACAAGACCTGTAAGTCAGTGTAGTTTTCTAAATAAAATCCCTGGTAGAGAGATACATATTGCTCTGAAAGGACCAAAAGTGATACAGAATAGGTGAATTTCTGATGTTGATAGCAAAAGGCCAACTTTTGTAAATACATGATTTACAGGATGAGACAAGAAAACCAGTGATGGATAAGTGTGTTCTTGGGGCAAAGTGTCTAGGTTTTCTCTCTGTATCCTACTCATATATGTCCAACTGCACATTGTGAGCTGAAACTACAGCAAGTTTGTGTAAATGATTGGCTGTATTGGGAAAATTGAGTAATAGTGATTTAAAGAAACACTTGTATATTTTTGCTGGGTACAATGTGTATTTAACCAGTTTCAATGGACTGTTGAAGTAAAGCTAAAAAATGAATAGTGATAAGGAGATTTATGATAACCACTTGAAGCAGAGCATATGGAAAGGTGGAAACATCGAAGTTTTTTGAAATACGTATTCATGAGAATTTAAACTGGTAAAAAACTTATATTGGAACCCCTGAAACAACTTAGTTCAGCCATGTTTACACAACAGATCACTGTAAATCTTGGGGAGAGAAAAAATCAGTTGAAGTATTTTGCGTATTTTCATTCTATAATGTCATTTGGAATTACGTTCTGGGATAACTCAACCTAAAGAAAGAGTCTTCATTGCTCAAAAATGTGCTGTAAGGATTATATGTGGTGCTCATCCACGATCATCTTGTAGACATCTATTTACAGAGTTAAGCAATTTGACTACTACTTCACTGAATATTTACTTCCACATGAAGTTTGTTGTGAGCAAACCACTGCAGTTTAAAAGGAACAATGATGTATGTAATTACAAAATGCCAGGTGAAAAATTGATGTTCATTACTCCAGATTAAGGTTGGTTTTAGCACAAGAAGGGGTGCACAATGTTGCCATTAAAGCTTTTGATCACCTACCCATTGATATAAAATGTCTGACAGACCAAAAAGTTAAATTTGAAAACAAACTGAAGAAGTTTTTCCTTGACAACTCCTTGCATTTCATAGAAAAATTTCTAATTTTGTAAAGCATTAAAAGGTCATGGGTAGGAATTACTAAAAAATGACAGAGCATTACCATGTAGCCATATTTACATATGAATTTACAATGTGAAAGCAAGCTGACTTGTTCAACATCATTAAAATTAATTGTATAAATGAACCATGTAGTATGAAACTAACTAACTAACAAACTGAATAACAATATCTAAAAACAAAGATGATGTGACTTACCAAACGAAAGTGCTGCCAGGTCGATAGACACACAAACAAACACAAACATACACACAAAATTCAAGCTTTTGCAACAAACTGTTGCCTCATCAGGAAAGAGGGAAGGAGAGGGAAGACAAAAGGATGTGGGATTTAAGGGAGAGGGTAAGGAGTCATTCCAATCCCGGGAGTGGAAAGACTTACCTTAGGGGGAAAAAAGGACGGGTATACACTGGCACACACACACATATCCATCCACACATATACAGACACAAGCAGACATATTTAAAGACAAAGAGTTTGGGCAGAGATGTCAGTCGAGGCGGAAGTGCAGAGGCAAAGATGTTGTTGAATGACAGGTGAGGTATGAGTGGCGGCAACTTGAAATTAGCGGAGACTGAGGCCTGGTGGGTAACGGGAAGAGAGGATATATTGAAGAGCAAGTTCCCATCTCCGGAGTTCGGATACGTTGGTGTTGGTGGGAAGTATCCAGATAACCCGGACGGTGTAACTACCCTCCCGACCTGGTACAGAAGCAAATAACCAGAGCCACTTCCTCATCCCCTCAAACCCAGAACCTCCCACAGAAGAACCACAAAAGTGCCCCACTTGTGACAGGATACTTTCTGGGACTGGACCGGACTCTGAACGTGACTCTCCAGCAGGGATACGACTTCCTCAAATCCTGCCATGAAATGAGATCCATCCTTCATGAAATCCTCCCCACTCCACCAAGAGTGTCTTTCCGCCGTCCACCTAACCTTCGTAACCTCTTAGTTCATCCCTATGAAATCCCCAAACCACCTTCCTTACCCTCTGGCTCCTACCCTTGTAACCGCCCCCCGTGTAAAACCTGTCCAATGCACCCTCCCACCACCACCTACTCCAGTCCTGTAACCCGGAAGGTGTACACGATCAAAGGCAGAGCCACGTGTGAAAGCACCCACGTGATTTACCAACTGACCTGCCTATACTGTGATGCATTCTATGTGGGAATGACCAGCAACAAACTGTCCATTCGCATGAATGGACACAGGCAGACAGTGTTCGTTGGTAATGAGGATCACCCTGTGGCTAAACATGCCTTGGTGCACGGACAGCACATCTTGGCACAGTGTTACACCGTCCGGGTTATCTGGATACTTCCCACCAACACCAACCTATCCGAACTCCGGAGATGGGAACTTGCTCTTCAATATATCCTCTCTTCCTGTTACCCACCAGGCCTCAATCTCTGCTAATTTCAAGTTGCCGCCACTCATACCTCACCTGTCATTCAACAACATCTTTGCCTCTGCACTTCCGTCTCGACTGACATCTCTGCCCAAACTCTTTGTCTTTAAATATGTCTGCTTGTTGTTGTATATGTGTGGATGGATATGTGTGTGTGCACGAGTGTATACCCATCCTTTTTTCCCCCTAAGGTAAGTCTTTCTACTCCCGGGATTGGAATGACTCCTTACCCTCTCCCTTAAAACCCACATCCTTTCGTCTTTCCCTCTCCTTCCCTCTTTCCTGATGAGGCAAAGCTTGAATTTTGTGTGTATGTATGTGTTTGTTTGTGTGTCTATCGACCTGCCAGCACTTTTGTTTGGTAAGTCACATCATCTTTGTTTTTAGATATATTTTTCCCACGTGGAATGTTTCCCTCTATTATATTAAACTAAATAACTATGTTTATATATACATCCTTCCTTAAGCTGACCAGTTCAGACATCTCCTGCACTATTGACATTTTCCTCTGGAACATCAAGGTTAAATATGAACAGGAGAAGGCATTTTAAAATTTAAATTGTTATATAACACTATTTATCTTTTTCAAATAGCATACAGTAATACACTGCAGAGGTTTTCGTCTTTTAATGCACTACAAGTATAAATAATTTACTAAATAGATGTATGAGTACCAATAAATATAAATTAAAAACATCTGAAAATGTTGCATCACAATGATACTTTAACATGAGCCCAAGGTCAAAGAATGTAAGTGAAATATTCAGAGTCTAATTTCTATCATTTGCAAGCAAAAGGGCATACTTTTATTATGATGTTGCTGCATAAGATTTAAAAATGGTATGTTCAATGAACATGAAAACTGAATACTGACCTGTCCTGTCTGTGTATCCTCAGTTGCCAGGGCCATTGTAAGAGAAATGCCACATCCAAAAAGCATATCAATGTTTATTAAGGAATAAAAATCAGTTATTCATGAGAAACACACATCACGTTATAATAATTGCTTTCTCGTGGATGCAACTTTTGCTTTCAGTAGTAACTATTTCAGAACAATGATAACATTTGTCATTGTTTCATTATCAGATTTTTGTTATTTCTCAACACTCAAAGAATATAGATTAGTGTATATATAACTTTTTCTAGTTTACAGTTTTTTTGTCATTCAGACTATCTGTAACTTTATACTGTATCTATATGATGAGTGATTATCTTTCATAACACCATTGTTTTTATAGCATTGTGTTTGTCTTGAATTTTTGGCATGTGGAATCACATATGAATAAACTATATGTAATGTTTTCATAGTACATAGTTTGAAAATCATCATCTGAATCACAATTAACTCTGGTTCCAGAAGACCACAAAGCAAAACTTCCTGAAATCACATACCTTTTTGATATGCCAGGGATTTTACAATAATTTATAAATAATTTGCAGATGGGAATGACAATGTGGATCACCATAAACAGAATATTAATACGTTCAGAATACATCTGAAATTTAATGACTTATGTCAGTAACACTGGTGTCACACAGTAAAATTGGCAGCTATGATAATAATTAAGTTTGGAGTCATTTTTCAAATCATATCTGATCAAAAACTTTAACAGCTGACCATATTTATAAAATCTCACAATGAGTGAATAGGAGCTCCATGATGAATGGATCAGTGCATACTAAATAATTAGAAAGAAGTGAAAAAGAACTGTGGAAGAGTTATTCCTTTGACACCATTTGAAGAACATGGTGTATTTTGTATACATGTGTTTGTAATCAATGTGAACAAAATATGCAATCAATGTGAATGCCACATCAGCTAATATTAATATACAGAGAAATAATCATTTAAAATATTGTAAAATACTTTACTGCAGTTTCTTGGAAAGACTTCATCCATATCAGTCTTGCCTGCACACATACTCATAACCTTAAACCTTATTGTCAATTTTCATATATAATGCATTTATTATTGCTCTAAATTCAGACAATAATAATGCCATTCTTAATTGACATTAAAGAAATTACCATAGCAATATTAGTTGTAAAGATATAAACTGTAATTTTTGTATCAGAATCAGTAATTAATACTCTATAATAGTTATCTTTAAAAAAACTAGTATGAAGACTCTACAAAACAAAGACAAAGATAGAATCTTTCATTGATTTCATATAAATGAAATTTAATCTCACATTATGACACACTCACAAGTACCAGGTGTAGAAGTATGTAACTGGAATTTCTCTACAGATGGTGCTAGCTGTCAGCGTAGGGCCCATGAGACCACGTCCGCAGCACCATCTGCTTCCTATAACAGCTAACAAAGAATGTCAACACACATTAATCCAAGTTCCATACATCAGTATCTGTTTCAGTCCCATAAACATGTTGAGTTTTGTGCCTACAATCTACAATTTGCGGACAGTATTGTTGTTCTGTTATCATTTGAAGAAAACTGCTGCAGAATCACATTGAATGCTTATCAAAGCTTTTGGCAAACATGCTCTTGGGAAAACACAGCGTTTCAAGTAGTTCAAAAAACTCAACAGTAGTGAGTTTGACATGAGAAACAACGAGGGCAGGAAATCACCAAAAAAGTTCAAAGACAATGAATTGCAGGCTTTATTGGATGAAGATGATACTCAAACTCAACAGGAACTCGTGGAACAATTGAATGTTTGGTGGGATCAGAAGGGTGCCATCTATTAAGAGCTGCTAAAACCTGCTGAAACCATTAAAACTGATTGCTACCAACAGCAAATGATTGATTAAAATTGCACATTTTGTGAAAAATGACTGGAATACAGAAAAAGGCAACACAAATTCTTATTGCTCCATGAAGACACCCAATCACACACAGAAAAATGGGTCAGGGAAACAATTGAAGCATTCAGTTGGGAAATACTATGGTATGATGCTTATTCTCCAGACTTGAATCTGTCTGATTATCATCTATTTGCATCACTAGGAAATGCTGTCACTGAATAACACTTCAGCTTGTAATAAATAGCAATGGAGATTACTTTGAATAAAATATTGTTTATTAGTTTCAAACAACAGATGTATCATTATTGCAACCAAATTCAGGTTTCATACTTCTACATCTGGTATGCACTGTATGTAACTGATGTGTTGTGTCAGGCACAGTAGAAGAAAACCAGTTTCTGTAAGTGATATAACAGTTACTTTACACAGATAAGTACTACCAACCAACATCAACAACCATGGACATCTGCCAGATTTTGTCCCAGAGAATTGATGGTTATCCACTGAAAATATGTATACAATCTCTGTACTCCAGATCCCAGTGAGAGGACGGCAAGTGGGAGGGGTGACAAACTCTTTTGCCCTTCCACCCCATCCTTGTGAATGCCTGTGCAACAACAAACAGTATTATATAAATAAACAACAAAGTATACAAAAGGTATATAGATCTGTCATACCATAGAAAAACTGAGAATAATTTTTAATAAAATAGAAACACTACTTTTAAGTGTATTATCACTTACATACAGCACCAGAAATGCAGTTTTGGACTCCTTATACATTACATTCTTCTATATTCTGAGAATTTCTCTTTTCCTCCCTCCCATACTCCTTAAGAAAGCGGTTTCCATAGCTGAAAAAAGGACAACAGCAACAGCCCTACACAAAAACAAAAATGTATGATAAATAATTGCTAACTTTGATTTATGTGCTTTTTAATTTAATTTTGAAAATTTATTGTCTATCATTTATATACTCTTTAATACTGTAAGGACTAAATGATCATAGACAGGTATTATTTTTATGGTTTTCCCACATCATGTACTATCAACAGCAATGCCCAAAAATTTGTAACAGTATATCTAATTTACAGCTGAGTTGCCAGTCATAAGACTGAGTTACCCTCAGTTTGCTTTTTTGTTGGCACTGAATTACAAATATATTGTTATTTTTTTAAGTTTTTTATTTTTATAATTAAGTTTTCTTCCCCTGAAGAACATGTTTCAATGAGTTATGTATTGAGGTATTACAGGTCTTGTCTTGAACCAGTAATTACTATGAAAGGTATTTCATCTATACACATGATTTCACTGTCTAAAAGTATGTAGTTTACATATAGTATGAATAGAAATTGTTCCAGCAGTTGTGAGATAACCATCCCAGTTATCTGTCATATCTTCTCCTCTGCCTCTTTGGTAGGGCATCAGTCTGTAGGCGTGAATCTGAAAACCTGAATGAATAGAGGTTGTTGTTTACTTAGTAATGCATGCAGGTCTAAAGTTTTGAGTTCACTTTTTTACACAAGTATTGAACTTGAAGTGAATAACCCTTAATGGGCAATCTTGATTTGAATTTATCGACTGAGACATCAGCATTTCCCCCCCCCCCCCCACTTTGTACAACCATGTGTTGTCTATTCACTGCATGTTTCAGGAAAAATATTGAGAGATGCATTACATTACCTTTAAATTTTCTTGTAGAGTTCTGAGGATTAATTAATCATGCAGACATAGAAAGGCTTCCTTACTTATGTCTTCCTGAATTACTCTTAGAGAATCTTCTTCCAGATTGAAGAAATTATCATCCTTATCACTCTCAGTATCAAGAACACAGTAGTCCTCAGTCTGAGATGCTGGATTCTGATGATTAAAAACACTGACCAGAAAAACTGGACTCTTCTTGCACTTTTAATGTCCTCTCCTCAAACATGGAATCTGTTAATGGATTTCCACTCATTTTCACAATACATTCTGTAATATTCATTGTGGTAATATCCAATAAGAATTCTTTTCACTGTTCTCTGATCCATCATCCTTCTCTGTTGTTTTGGAAAATGAACATGGCAGGTACAGCTCATCACATGCAGATGTTTCAGTCTTGGCTTCTTCCCATACCATAGTTCATATGGAGATGTTTATGGAATATTGGAATGCCCCATTTGGTTCAGGATATATCTTGCAGTGTTCGCTATCTATCTCCACATAAGGGTTTTATGGGATACTTCTATATGCATGTATTATGGCTCTGGGAGTTTCCACAACTGTATGATTCTCTTTTTCACTGTGTCCACTCTGTTCCAGAATGTATGGTATTTTCAGGCACTGAATTATATTTTCTCTCCAAAGAGTTTCCTTTACTTGTTTGTTGTCACATGTTTTTCCCTTGGTACTCATAGAGGTAGGTCCAGCAGTTTTTTGTTCAGCTATAAATGAACTTTTCTGCAACTTGAGAGTTTTCTTTGAAGAAAACTGTCGCCCTAAACTTTGTATAATCAATCATCTTTGAGAAAATACAACAAAATACTGATATCTCAATAACGGTGCTGAATTGTGAACTGGACCACACAGATCAGTGTGAATAAGCTCATCCAGTTCAGCTATCCTCTTCCTAGTGCCAAATGGTAATTAATGTGCCTTGACATAAATGTTGCCAGCAAACAGTTCACTCTCCATTTTCTTCTTTACATTTAGCTCCCTGCTGAGTATGAACTTCATACAGTGATTGATTTGGTGTCCAAGCCCTCCATGATAAAGGTGTAAAAGACTGTCTTTGCAAGATGAAAATGGACATCCTCCTCTAGCATTATTTTTCCTCAACAGAGGTAGTCAATACCAGAAATGCTTTTCGAATTTTGGACAGGTCAGTGTTAGCTCAGCTGATTTTTGAAAAGTTTCATATAATTTTAGAACAGCAATTACTTTATTTTCATTGTTATGTTATACTTTTAATTTTTTTATTTTTAGAAACATTTAAATTTATGAAATATATGGCACACTTAAAATTTCTATTCTTAATTACGCAATCTAGTACTGTTTATTATGTTTATTTCTGGATTCATTTATAAAATAATAATCTAAACTAATAGAAATTCATTTGTCAAGGAAAATTGTAATCCCAATGGAATATTGTTATTACCACAGAGTTGGGTAGTAATATGCATGCCCCTGATGTTATCGGATGTATTTTTGTATTTTGGCCAAAAAATTTAATTTCAGCTTTGTTAAAGTGAAAATTCAAAAGACAGTGTGATATAGCAAAATGTGGGACAATAAATTATCATGAAAACAAAAATTCTGCAAAGACATTCTTCAGAATTATTCAGGTCAATTGAATCCTGAGAACCTAAAATTTGAGAATTTCAGCTTCAAGAATCAGATCGCTAGACATGAAAAACTGGAGCCAGCTGTGCAAGAAAAGATAAGTAAAAGTTTATTGTAAATCTTACTCCTCTTGAATCTTCTACAAAGACTTCACCACCATGGACAGTAGCAACAAAAAGAAATGTAGGGGAGGATTAGAAGTGTTAGTGTCATCTGGGATCAATTGACTAATAATGAAGTTCTGTCTCTTGCAAAAAAGAAAGTGACTTATTTTGTTTACAATTTATGTATGAGTAAATTTCCAGTCACATGAAGCAAGAAAAAACTGAAGGCTGTCCAACAGAGCAACTTATACCAACAATGAAGATGTACTACCAATAATGATGCACTGGATCAAATGAAAGAGGAATTTACAACTACAACCAGAAATATCAAAAAGGAAAGATAAGTACAAACTATTTGTGAACTTAATTTGTTCTTGGACTCATGTGCTTGTTAACAAAATGAAAAGGTACAAGGGTAGGAGTGAAGAAGAAGTGAAAGCTGTAAGATCCAGCCAGGATATGTTTGAGCCAAGTGAAGTCATAGTCAGTGAAGAAACAGTAAAAACTGATATTTTGCAGTTAATTTTGGCAAAGATAGAGGAAATGAAGACAGATAACAATAGTAAATTAGACAGAATATAAAATCAGTTGGATCAACTTTCAGACCTAACAAATGGATTGTTAGAGTGGTTGAAAAGTGTGAATGAAAAAGTTGATGATTTAGAAAATGTAAGTGCTAATCACAACCCAGAATGGGAGAGTAGTGACAATTTTGATCTAGTATGTACAAATGATTTCGTTTCTTGGGCGGAAACAGTGTTAGTGATTAGAATATGTAAATCAGGTGATGACTGTATTGGATTTGAACTAGGTGATATTTTTATGTAGATTGAATGAGAGCTGTGAAATAATTGAAGTCGGTAAGCCTGAGACTGGTGGCTTATTGCAAATGACTGTAGGTGAGGTAAGTGACTTTGATGGAGATGAGACATGATGTCTGCCTGTGTCTATATATGTGCGGATGGATGTGTGTGTGTGTGTGTGTGTGTGTGTGTGTGTGTGTGTGTGTGTGTATACCTGTCCTTTTTCCCCCTAAGGTAAGTCTTTCCGCTCCCGGGACTGGAATGACTCCTTACCCTCTCCCTTAAAACCCACACCCTTTCGTCTTTCCCTCTCCTTCCCTCTTTCCTGATGAAGCAACCTTGGGTTGCGAAAGCTTGAAATTTGTATGTGTGTTTGTGTGTTTTTTATTGTGTCTGTCTACTAGTGCTCTCTCGTTTGGTAAGTAACAGCATCTTTGTTTTATATATATATATATATATATATATATATATATATATATATATATATATATATATTTGGTTGTTTTTATATATACTTTTCCCACGTGGACTGTTTCCTATATATATATATATATATATATATATATATATAATAAACAAAGATGAGGTGACTTACCGAACGAAAGCGCTGGCAGGTCGATAGACACACAAACAAACACAAACATACACACAAAATTCAAGCTTTCACAACAAACTGTTGCCTCATCAGGAAAGAGGGAAGGAGAGGGGAAGACGAAAGGAAGTGGGTTTTAAGGGAGAGGGTAAGGAGTCATTCCAATCCCGGGAGCGGAAAGACTTACCTTAGGGGGAAAAAAGGACAGGTATTCACTCGCACACACGCACATATCCATCCACACATACAGACACAAGCAGACATTTGTAAAGGCAAAGAGTTTGGGCAGAGATGTCAGTCGAGGCGGAAATACAGAGGCAAAGATGTTGTTGAAAGACAGGTGAGGTACGAGCGGCGGCAACTTGAAATTAGCGGAGGTTGCGGCCTGGCGGATAACGAGAAGAGAGGATATACTGAAGGGCAAGTTCCCATCTCCGGAGTTCTGACAGGTTGGTGTTAGTGGGAAGTATCCAGATAACCCGGACAGTTTCAAAGCAGCTTTACTTGGGTTTCAGGTAGGATCCACTGTTTTGTTCCATGCTGATGTGCATATTGCTGGAGAGTCTCTGCAATACTGTTCAACTTCGATATCAAATAGGTTGAAGTGTGAATGCAAATTTGGATTGAAGAAGGAGACATACTAGGCTCATTGCGCACTGCCACTGTGCAAGGGTGGTGTGATTAGCATTTCAGCCTAGTGAGCAGAAGACCTGGGTTTGAATCTCGTCCTCGGTACAAATTTTCATTCATTGCTTCAGTTTGCATAGATACATCACATAATCTTTTTGCGTTTTCTTTCACATTTTGAGACAGAGTTTCATTGTGGAAACTATTAAAAGTATCTCACATTGAAGTTCATGCTAAATTTCAAGCAAGTGTAAAACTTTCCTAATCTCAGAGATTTTGTGTTCTTTAAAATTTGGCATGCTTTTTCCATTGCTTCTGTAACAGTGTTCTGACCTGTTTTGCATACCATGGGAGATCAGCACCATCTCTAATTTATTTAGTATACATCCTTTGTTTGCCATTAATACCATTTCTTTGAATTTAAACTGCTTCTCGTCTATTTTTACATAGTCAGACTAGAAGGAGTGGAGACTGTATCATAGAAAGGCGTCAAGTGAATTTTTATCTTCTTTCTTAAACAGATGTAAGTTGTGTGTATTTTTCAAACAACGGAAAATCCAAGATGGAATGTAACAATACCATGAAAAAGATATTTGCTACTCACCATACAGTGGAGACGCTGAGTTGCAGACAAGCAAACCAAAAAGACTGTCACAAAATAAGCTTTTGGCCAACAAGACCTTTGTCAAAAATAGATAAAAGACACATACACACACACTCATGTGTGTGTGTGACCTGCATTTGCATGAGTGTCTTTGTGTCTGTCATCTGTTTTTGACATAAGCCTTGTTGGCCGAAAGCTCATTTTGTGGCAGTCTTTTTGTTGTGCCTATCTGCAACTCAGCATCTCCATTATATGGTGAGTAGCAACCATCCTTTTCATAATATTCTGTTTATTTTTGGTGGTCTTGGATGTTACGATATTCAGTCTTGTTACAAAAACTTTATGGTCACTAATCCCTGTATCCATCATGATGCTCCTCATTCACTGAGGATTATTTGTACATAAGGAAGTCAAATACGTTTTCACTACTATTTACACTTTAAGTGGGCTCATGAACTAACTGTTGAATAAATATAACTTTCTGAGAAAGCATTCAGTTAAGTTCCAGATGACATTTTATGCCTACTGCTAACTTTAAATATGTATTTTTACCAAAATGTAGAGGGTAGTTTGAAGTCACCACCAACTGTAATTGTATGAGTGGTGTACCTATTTGAATTATTAAGGCTAAAGTTTTCTCTTAACTGCTCAGCAATTGTATCATCCAAGTTGTGAGGGGGAAGGAGGGGAGAGGAGGGGAGTCTGTAAAAAGGAACTAATTTTTAATTTATTCCATTTGTCAGCTATAACCTCTACCTGTAGTAAATCACACAAACTATTTACTTCTGTTTCACTAAAAGATAAACTACCTGTGATGGATCCTCCACCACCAACTATATTTAATCCTTCCTTTCTGAACACAGTTAGATCCTCTGTAAAAAATTTAGCTGAACTTATTTCCTGCTTTAACCAGCTTTCCATACCTACAATGATTTAAGCTGCAGTGCTTTCTATTAGTGCTTGGAACTCTGATTCTTTTTCAACACAGCTGTGACAGTTTATAACTATAATACCAATCACTGTTAGCATTACCTTCCTGTGTTTGTCCTTCATCATTTTAGAGTGACACACTTCCTGTAGTCTCCTGAGACCCCCTAACCAATAAAATTGCCTAGTCCTCTCCACAGAGCTGTGTAGCAGTTTTCTGTGTGTACTGGACCCCTGACTTAGTAAGTGGAACCCATAAACCCACCACCCATTGCGCAAGTTGAGGAATCTGCAGCTACATGGCTGCAGAACTGTCTGAGCCTCTGATTGAGACCTTCCACTCAGCTCTATACCAAAGGACCACAGTTGGTACCACTGATGATGATATGGATGCTGAGCTCCACCTTCACCTTGGAAACAAGATTGCCAGTCTTTGCCACTTTAGCTATCCACTCAAACCAAGATAGAATCTCTTCCAATACAAAATGACACACATCATTGGTATGGATATGAGCCACCACCCACAGTTGGCCCCTGTGATCTTCATGACATCAATAAGCATCCTTTACAAATCTGGAATGGCTCCTCCCAGTGTGCACACAGAATGCACAATGGGGTTTTCCCATTCTTAGCAGCCATATCCCTAAGTGGCACCACTATGTGCCTAATGTTCGAGCTCCTACCTACCAATAAGCCCACCCTCTGTGAATACCCAGATATTGCAGGCTGAGAGGCTTCCTGCAGAATGGGCTAAATAGCAGCATCTGGCTTCAGGTCTTCGTCAGCCATGGAACCACCTAAAACTTGTTCATCAGGTCAACACGGGAGGACCTCCAATTGGCCGTTCAGAAATTCTTTCACTGTCTGCCACACCTTGGAAAGACTTCCCACTCAAGCATGTGTGAGGGGTTGACATCAGTGCAGGCAGTACCCGGGGCAGCCAGGTCCCCTGGAGCGATCAGGGGAAATGTGGGATGTGCTAGACATCTCTCAGTTTTCCATGTCTGGCCCGCCACATTGGCAGCAGTCTCAAGCTTTCTGACCAAAGCCAACACTTCCTGGGGCTGCAAACAAAGCGTTACCAACTCAGATCACATCTGAACACAGCAATCACAATTCCTCTTCATACTAAGGATTGTGGAACTATACTATAGACAACTAATAAATTTGGAAATGTGCCTGATAAATAAACAAACACACACAAAATTAACAAGACTAAATATCACCAAGGAAATTTAAAGTAAGTCACTTCTTATGAGAAGCAGTATCAACACACAGATAAAAACAGTGTTCTCTGACGTACTGCTGTAGGTATGAAAGCTAACACTTAACTAAGGGCCGATAACTACTGCATTGACTATTTAAACGCAAAACAAATGTCTAGTGTGATGCAAACAGTGGTACTATGCACTACACAGTAAATAAAACATGAAGCTGTGCCTGATAAATAAACAAATATGCATGAAATTAATGAGTTTAACCTTTAGCTAACATAGTGGCATACATGGGACACTAAGATCATGTTGCGGTCAATCTGACCTCTTAATTATAGGTGGGCGTAATGTTAACAATTTGAATCCCTTTGAAATTCTCTGTTTTGTATATAGCAGAGTCTTTAATACAATGTAAATAAACATGAAAATACAAAACATTAACTTTAAATAATTATTGATAAACTGGCATTGAGATATGTTTAATGCACATCTTGTAAATTAATACATTTATATGTTCTTCACATGCTAATAACAAAATTAATGCTTTGATAGATTTTGTATTTCTTCTTTGAAGAACTAATAGAACAAAAATGTGACATTTTTAACCTGAAAAAATACCTCATGAAAAATCAGAGTCCTCCAAACCACAATTTTTCACAACAGTACTTGCAGACCTGGCAACAGCAGTGCATGCATATTGGTCTCTTGCAGATGTAGCAAACATGCAAAGTCTTCCTTTTCTTACTCACTGGGCAGATTCTCCATGTTTTACTATTCCTAGGGCCTAATTCTGCTTCCACTGCTTCTTTTGCAGGAGTATCGGGGCCTAAAATCCGGCGGGTCATTAGTTGTAACTCCTGTGGAAGTCGTGGGTTCTGAGCTCACTTTTGCATATGTTTCAGCACAAGACTACAGGCCAGCTCTTTCAGGAAGATACCTCTCTCAACAGGCGCTTCATATGATCCACTCTTCTGAAGAACATATGCATTTGCTATGCTGATGTCCAATAAACAGTAGAACAAACACATTGGCCAATGCCAAGTTCTTCGACTGCGGGAGTATATGGAGCAATTTTTGTCCGGTTCATCAACACCTCCTTTAGTGGTGTTGCAGTATGATAGTATTTCTGATTTCTGAGAATTCAAATCCTCCGCGGGGCTATGATGCATGGAAGAGACAAGAATAACTGCTTTGTTTGTCTTTAGAGTCATGCCTTGCACTGGACTATACTTATTTAGTTGGAAAGTTTGCAGAATCTCTCATTCTTTTTTAGAGTTCCCATAAAAGCCAATCCTCTTTTCCTTAACTCTTCTACAGCCTGTATTGATCTCCACAAATTGTCAACAATAATGTTACGATTACTGCTATAGATTGGTTTACACAATCGCAACAGAGACTGCTTTGTTATCATCAGTTTATTACCATTGTCCAGCAAAGTATCATCATCAGAGCCTTTTCCACTGTACATATACCCATTATAAAAGTAAGTGGTCCTTTCATCACACAAGGACATGATTTTTAAACCGTATTTACCAGGCTTCTTTGGCATGTGGACCACAAATGAGCATTTACCATGGAAGGAAACTAGTTGTTCATCTACAGTAGCACATGTGCCTAAATTGAAATATTTTTGGGAATTTTCCACAATTTTTCTAAAGAGGAAAGAGGCTGCTGCCATTTTGTCAACTTTGAGACTCTCTTTTCTAGTTCGAAAGTCATCAAACCGTAAGGAGTTCAACAACTTTAGGAAATGGTTCTTAGACATGTCACATTTGAAAATTTCCCAACCTGAACCATCAATCACAAATATATAATTTACGTTTTTGTGCTTGGATTTAAAGACAGAAGAATATATCAGAAGTCCTCAAAAAGCCAAAAGTTCATCAAAATCCAGGTTCTGCAGTTCAGCTTTGCTTTTTTCAGAGCACTTCTGCCTGATGCAATCTATTTTAGCATTTGTAGGATGTGATTGAAAACTTCATCATCAAAATAGAGATGCCATAATAAAAATGGTCTTTTGGATCTCCTGTTGTCAATGTGGCAGATGGAAATTTCATGATGATGCTATGGCAAAGAGTTCTAACAGCTCGGATCAGAGGTGCTTTGGCCCATTTGTACTGATTCTTGCCATAGAAATAATTGCTTCTCTGTTGCTCATCACATGGATTCCTACTTTCATCAGAGTAATTTTCTGTTGCACTTTGTTCTGACAATGTGTCATGCTCACTCACAATGGGTTCAGTTTCTTCTGGATTATCATCGCAGTCACTATTCTCTGATTCCTCCAACTATCTGCTTACAGTTTCTTCAAAGTTTTGGTTTAAAGTGCTCACACATTGTCTGCTACTTGCATCAGACCCTTTACCTGTAGAATTACTAGGTTCTGCCATATTTCAAAAGCTGTGAAATGGAAAATATTGAGAATATGTAAGAAGAATAACTGCAGAAAAAATTACACAAACACCATAATGTGGTCAAAATGACAGTGAGCGACTTTCAAAAGGATGTCACTCACATTATAGAAGCTATGGAATAACACTACATGTGTTGCTGGTCCACTCACAACTAAACTCAAAGCTAACAAGCCGATGGCTCCAATAATGGGTAGGGAACTGCCTAAATCGCAATCGTTGATGAAAGTGCATGGTCAAATAGATCGCACCACATTAGTTAAAGGTTAAACTAAAGAGCACAGAGCAAAATTTTTGTCACTTCTTATGAGAATCTGTGTTAGCTCAAAGACGAAAATGATGTCCACTGATGTGCTGCAGTAACAATACCTAACACTCAGCTGACAGCTGCAATTAATGTGTGGCTATTCAAACTCAAAACAAATGACTGACTTTATGCAGACAGTGGTACTATGCACCACAAAGTAAATAAAGCTTGAGTGTCATGTTGGTTATGGGTTTTAGGCATAAGTGTTCATCCAGCTTATTGCCAGGTGTGCACCAGGCTGGGAATGTGTTGATATCTGAGCCAGCGTCAAGCAGGAAGGTCTGTAATGCAGTTAAGATATGCTGATAATAGTAGTGTTAGTGCAGCTTCAATAGACATTATTCTGCTGCCATGGATGTAACAACTGGCATTGTGCAGTTTTTTTATCAAGTGACCACAGGATGTACATTCACTGAAATTTTTCAGTTGACTTCACTTCATTCAAAGTGCCAGACTGCATTTGTTACATATCAGTACAAAGCTCTTTACTGGATGTATCACATCTGAAGAAGACAGCTACTTGCTGAAATTGAGCCAGTTTCATCAAAAATTCAGTATTATTTTCATGATAACAGAAGTTTTTAGTATAATTACTTCAGTTATGGTTACTTCAGTTAATATACAGGATGTTGCATATGCGACTGTAGACGGAAGGAGCTATATTTGAAAGTTCAATTGGAAAGTGCTTTGGAGAATATCAATATATATGTACATTTACACACACACATCCTTAGTTACAAGTAAGACAACTAGAAAATAGTTGAGAGGCCATATTATTTATAGTGTATGAGTGCCAGACTCTCAAGAGTTATCTATTTAATTAGAAATTTAAAAAGACATGTCCCTAATAGTTATATAAGATCAGCATATTTTGCTTTCTTTCAAAGTATCATATCATATGGAATCTTATTGTGGGGCAATAGCAGTCACGTATAGGGCATTCTACTTTTACAAAAAAAATTAGTAAGAATAATAACCGACAGATAAGTTAGAACACTGTAAACCCTTGTTTGTTAAATTGCAATGCCTGATGGTAATAAACTTGTACATCTATAATGTTCTATTGTATGCTAGGAACAATATTTCAAATATATCATTAAGAAGGGATGTACATAGCCATAACACCAGGAACAAATCATGTTCAGATGTACCATATCAAAGACTATCCAAGTCACAGAATTCATATTTAGTTTCTTGGACTTAAGTTGTACAATAAATTAAGTATAGATTTAAAAGAGTTACCTGTCAATGTCTTCAAAGCTAAGTTGTACAGAATACTAGTAAATAATCCTTTCTACACAGTAGACGAATTTTTGAAACTGAAAATAGTGTCTTTCAACACTGTATCTAGCGGATGGCCTTATGTAATCCAAACTAAATTGTATTTAGTAATTAATGTTAAAAATGTAAGTTATCTTGACATTAACTATTGCTTTATGAGCTGGATGACAATAAAATTTGATTGATTGATTGATTACACATCAGCTACTGACATTAAACATAAGATTCATTTTATTGTCTGTGTGTCTATAAAAACAAAGATGCTGTGACTTACCAAACAAGAAAGCGCTGGTAGATAGACACAATAAAAAACACACACACAAATTTCAAGCTTTCGCAACCCACAGTTGCTTCATCAGGAAAGAGGGAAGGACAGGGAAAGATGAAAGGATGTGGGTTTTAAGGGAGAGGGTAAGGAGTCATTCCAATCTCGGAAGCGGAAAGACTTATACCTGTGCGCATGGATATGTGTGTGTGTGTGTGTGTGTGTGTGTGTGTGTGTGTGTGTGTGTGTGTGTGTGTGTGTGTGTGTGTGTGTGTGTGTGTGTGTGAGTGTATACCTGTCCCTTTTTCCCCCTAAGGTAAGTCTTTCCGCTCCCAGGATTGGAATGACTCCTTACCCTCTCCCTTAAAACCCACATCCTTTCGTCTTTCCCTCTCCTTCCCTCTTTCCTGATGAAGCAACCGTGAGATGCGAAAGCGTGAAATTTGTGTGTGTGTTTTTTATTGTGTCTATCTACCAGCGCTTTCTTGTTTGGGTCACAAAAGCTTTGTTTTTTAATATATTTTTCCCATTTAGGTAAAATGTGACACTTCTTTATCAAGCCAGTATTTACAAAATAATAATAAAACATCATGTAGATGCATTATGTTTGAAGTAAATAAATTGCATACTTTCTAATTTAAAAATTAGCCAGAAATGCACTTTTAACAGTGTTTACCAGTCTCAATACAAATTTTATTAATAAATAGTTGCTGCTGGCCGGCCGCTGTGGCCGAGTGGTTCTAGGCACTTCAGTCCAGAACCACGCTACTGCTACGGTCGCAGGTTCGAATCTTGATTGTGTGTAATGTCCTTAGGTTAGTTAGGTTTAAGTAGTTCTAAGTTCTAGGGGACTGATGACCTCAGATGTTAAGTCCCATAGCGCTCAGAGCCACTTGCTGCTGGGTTACACAGCACCTTCAAATGATAAGTTACACTTTGTTACGGCAGGCAGGCAAGTAACTTTTGATGAATACTGCACTACATTTCAGAGTGACACAGATACTTGACAACGTATTACCAAGTTTTTGTAAAGAACGGTCGGAACATTTTACCAATCATTCAGTTCTTTGATGTTAGAAATCCACTGCTTGGCCACACAGCATTTCAAGATTCACTGTGTGAACACCCTCACTGTCTGAAAATCTCTCTTTTCTGTGAATTAGTTTCTGCATGGACATTGTTATCTGGGGCTGATGCTGGTGGCCTTTCTCCCCAATCAGTATAACCTACATCCGTCCAGTCTTGGTCAAATTATTGACACAATATGGTCAAGAAATTGCATTTGGTCCATAAAAAACCAGCATTTGATGGTAAACCTGTGTGCAGTTTATATGTTTAGGCCACAAGAATCATACTACCCTGTATACTTCAATTTGTGACTATGTTTCCAATTCTGATGCTCTTGTGTCTGTTATCCACACAGAATCAGAGCTGTGTCTGTTGAAACCTCAGAACATGTATTCTCTACTGAAAATGCACCGCTATTGCTGTGCAATGGTCTTGGTGTGGAATGACAAGTACATATTATAATTTGAAGTCACTCATAATTTACACCAGCTAGCTGAAGTACAGTTGCCTGAAAAGTCTTGTGTCTATCTGGCAGTATTGTGAGGTGAGAGAGGTTACAATTTTATAATAGCAAGCTCAGAAATTTTGTTAGACTTTATCTGTTATTCACAAGAAATTCATCAGTAATGAGCAATATGAAATGTGATTTTGACTTGCTGCAAAGGATACTAAACAGAGGTCCACCGAAGCATGCTGCAAAGCCCATTCTTGGAAATCCTGCTCTCGCTATTGATGTATTAGAAATCAAATCTGAAAGGAAAATACAGGAGTACTGATTTACAAAAAAAGTTCACTGATAAATGACATATTCTCAAAACTTGGATGAATAGCATAGCTATACCTCACTGTACAACTTATTTATTAGGGCTATATATACATTTATATCTACATCTGCATGTGCTGCTATATCTACACCCACATCAACATCCACATCTAAATATTTGCATTTACATTTTGTACTATGGCAGACAAAGTTAGATATTATGAGGTGCATGATACTGTCCATTAAGAAACACTGAGATTTGTAAACAACAGTGGCAGCCTTTGTGTAAGAGCACAAGAGCATAAGAGCATGTGAACAACCTAACTTTTGACACCTTGTGGATTTATTGGTTATTTTACTTTGAATGTTTTCAACATAATGTAGATGCAATAACTGGAAATGTATGGCACTAAATGAACCACACTGTGCTACATTGCTCCTCCAGACTCAGTGAAACTTGGCATCGTGGTCACGAACAGATCTTCACTCTTGCACGCTTTAAGGAGCTTCTGTGCATGTGCAACTAGCATGACATAATTGCCTTATGGGCCAAATATGTATGGAGTTGATAAACAATGTGCACGGCTCACGACGAGTGCTGCTAGCCCTTACCACTCAACTACGAGTTAATGTCAATGACATCAGGTGGTAGCATAGTGCCCCACACTTTTGTCCATATTCATTTGGCATAAATTCCACAAGATGGTAACACACTCCACAGATATACCAATTCATTCACTATACAGGGTGTATCAAAAAGAATAGTCCGATTAAAAAAAAAATTATAACCATTATGTTAGTTGAGATATGTGTGTGAACAACATACTGTTGGAAAGAGCAAACTCTCGAGTTTTACAAGGTTCCTGCCACGCTGGCATCTGGAGGTGAAGGAATTTTTAAATCAAAGGATTACTGAATGATGGATTGGTTACACTGGACCAAATGATTCAGCCTTACATTATTGGCCTCCAAGGTCACTAGACCTGACTATATGTGATTATTTCTTGTGGGGGTTTATAAAAGACTCTATTTATGTGTCTCCATCACCAACAACAATGAATGAACTGAGACATTGCTTAATAGCAGCTGTGGAAGCTATAACTCAAGACATGCTCGCTGCTGTATGGGGACAATTTGAATACCGCATTGACATATACTGTGCATCTCAAGGGAGGCACCTATGTAAAGGTATGAAAGATACTTTCTGAGTTTCCCATTCATTAAAAAACAAAATTCATTGTATATATTTATTAGTTTCAGTAATATAGAGATGCCAAATCAGATGATTCTTTTTGATACACCCTGTATAGTCAAATTAGATTGGACATCAGTGTATGTTACAGTTATAATGGTAGAAAAGCCTATCTTGTGTGATTCTGAATGACATATAGTACATTAAGGTTTGGATTTTATCACACAGTAATCCATTTTAGGTGCTGAGCATCATAAAGCATTTCATCATCGATTATGAGACTGTAGCGTTTATTCATGCTTGTGACATCTGTTGATCTTAGGGTGGGTCAATGTATATCTGAACATTCACGAAAGGCTGTCTCACTGGTTCATCTGGGGCCAAAGATGGTGTGCTTTTGCCCTGTATGTCTCTCAGCACCTCATTTTTAATCTAGTGAAGTAATCTTGTTGGTAAATAGTACTATGAATTTAATAATTTCAGCAAACAGCAATTTGTCTTTGGAGTTAGTTGTTTACTGTGGATGAATTGGCTTACCTCTACAGTGTCAACATGAATTCTGTTGAAATTGTATTAAGCACTAGCAGAAAAGAAAAGAACCAGGAAAAGTTAGCCATGAAGGATGTAGGGCTTCCCAGACCAGATCTGTTGTCTGAGAAAGTGACAAAATCAAATAAGTGAAACTACAAGTAAACATTTAACAAAGAAGTGTATAATAAGCATGAGATGTTGTGTGGGTGCAACATAAGAATGCCTGATTTTCAGCCCCAAAGTTGATTCATTAACTAATACATAAATTAGGGATCTTCTACTTTTATCCAAAAACATAAAAAAGCATGAAAACTCTCACTAACACAAAAATGTGAAACAGAGAGTAGCAAAAGCTTGAATATTATTTTGTTATTGCCATAAACTGCACTTAATTATATACAAAACAACAAAATTCACAAAAACAATTTGTCCTTTCTTCAAACAAGTTATGCATACTCTTATTATTATTATTATTATTATTGATAGCTGCTGAAGTTGTATAAAGGTGCTGATGAGCGTAACTGTTATACAGCAGATGCTATTAATTTCGCACTTTCATATTTATCTGGATTAAAAATTTGTGAACACCCAGAATGTATATCTATGAGCCACCATGGTAAATGGAAATGATTGTATGGCATCTGTGGGCGGGAAGTTCGGCCACCAACTGCAAGTCTTATTGAGTGCAATGCCATATTGGGCAACTTGTGCATCGACAATGGGGATGACATGATGATGAGGACTACACAACACCCAGTCCCTGAGAGGAGAAAATCTCCCACCCCAGCTGGGAATCAAACCCGGGCCCCCGTGCATGGCGTTCCAACGCACTGACCGTTCAGCTAATGGGGCGGACAGCCACCATGGTAAACAAACATCTGTATTCACATTTCCTTTCATCTCAAATCGTTCTTTTAAAAACTAATTTCATAATTCAGATGTACTTTACATCAGAAAACAGTATAGTTGCTAGGAACCAAAAAAACACTTCATCAAAAACAGTTAATAACTTTTTTTAAATTTCTTGTAGTGTTAAATTTTGCATTTGAAAAACTTGCATTTTATGCCAAAGAAAACACTATACTAAATTGTTTATGTGTGCAACCAAATGAAATGCCCAGAATAATGAAAACTCAAATGTTATAGTTGAAAATTAAATTATTTAATGAATTTAAGAATAGAGCTCTAGGTTTCCAGTTGTTGTAAACTATAAAAGCCAGAGTTGTGAAGGCAACTATAGTTGTTTGCACCAAAATTTCATTAGGTCCCTTCTCACTAGAAGTTGCAACTTTGTCACATTCCCAAACTTTTATTAATATTCATTTTACTCTCTTTTGTGCAGAGAGGTAAAGTGTAATGAACATCAAAAGTATTAAAAAGCCTGGTGTTCTCTACACTACTTAGAGAGCCAATTCACATATAAGATTTTTGCAGGCAGCCAACTGTAGAGAGACATCCCAAATCATTAAGAAGGACAGTATCACAAAACCAGATGAATAACTTCAATTTCAACTTAAATGTGTATTCGAGTCTGTTAAAATTAATTACCACATAATGAATACTCATAAAAGGTTTGTTACTTGAGTTCCAAACTTTAAAATACACTCCTGGAAATTGAAATAAGAACACCGTGAATTCATTGTCCCAGGAAGGGGAAACTTTATTGACACATTCCTGGGGTCAGATACATCACATGATCACACTGACAGAACCACAGGCACATAGACACAGGCAACAGAGCATGCACAATGTCGGCACTAGTACAGTGTATATCCACCTTTCGCAGCAATGCAGGCTGCTATTCTCCCATGGAGACGATCGTAGAGATGCTGGATGTAGTCCTGTGGAACGGCTTGCCATGCCATTTCCACCTGGCGCCTCAGCTGGACCAGCGTTCGTACTGGACGTGCAGACCACGTGAGACAACGCTTCATCCAGTCCCAAACATGCTCAATGGGGGACAGATCCGGAGATCTTGCTGGCCAGGGTAGTTGACTTACACCTTCTAGAGCACGTTGGGTGGCACGGGATAAATGCGGACGTGCATTGTCCTGTTGGAACAGCAAGTTCCCTTGCCGGTCTAGGAATGGTAGAACGATGAGTTCGATGACGATTTGGATGTACCGTGCACTATTCAGTGTCCCCTCGACGATCACCAGTGGTGTACGGCCAGTGTAGGAGATCGCTCCCCACACCATGATGCCGGGTGTTGGCCCTGTGTGCCTCGGTCGTATGCAGTCCTGATTGTGGCGCTCACCTGCACGGCGCCAAACACGCATACGACCATCATTGGCACCAAGGCAGAAGCGACTCTCATCGCTGAAGACGACACGTCTCCATTCGTCCCTCCATTCACGCCTGTCGCGACACCACTGGAGGCGGGCTGCACGATGTTGGGGCGTGAGCGGAAGACAGCCTAACGGTGTGCGGGACCGTAGCCCAGCTTCATGGAGACGGTTGCGAATGGTCCTCGCCGATACCCCAGGAGCAACAGTGTCCCTAATTTGCTAGGAAGTGGCGGTGCGGTCCCTTACGGCACTGCGTAGGATCCTACGGTCTTGGCGTGCATCCGTGCGTCACTGCGGTCAGGTCCCAGGTCGACGGGCACGTGCACCTTCTGCCGACCACTGGCGACAACATCGATGTACTGTGGAGACCTCACGCCCCACGTGTTGAGCAATTCGGCGTGCATCCGTGCGTCACTGCGGTCAGGTCCCAGGTCGACGGGCACGTGCACCTTCTGCCGACCACTGGCGACAACATCGATGTACTGTGGAGACCTCACGCCCCACGTGTTGAGCAATTCGGCGGTACGTCCACCCGGCCTCCCGCATGCCCACTACACGCCCTCGCTCAAAGTCCGTCAACTGCACATACGGTTCACGTCCATGCTGTCGCGGCATGCTACCAGTGTTAAAGACTGCGATGGAGCTCCGTATGCCATGGCAAACCGGCTGACACTGACGGCGGCGGTGCACAAATGCTGCGCAGCTAGCGCCATTTGACGGCCAACACTGCGGTTCCTGGTGTGTCCGCTGTGCCGTGCGTGTGATCATTGCTTGTGCAGCCCTCTCGCAGTGTCCGGAGCAAGTATGGTGGGTCTGACACACCGGTGTCAATGTGTTCTTTTTTCCATTTCCAGGAGTGTATATTACTGTACAGATGACAAAAGGAAAATCACACTCCGCATCTACATCAACAAACACACCCATACTTTGCAAATCATTGTTAACTGCATTGGAGTGGAACCTTCCCATTGTACCACCTTTCTGTTCCTATTCCTGTTCCTGTGTGTGTGTGTGTGTGTGTGTGTGTGTGCAAAATGGAAGCAGATGATGTGGTTGATACAACAGCTGTTTGAGGAAATGGGAGCCAACATGGGGCCCAAGAAGAAGATGGATATGATACTGAAGGCAGTTTAGTTACCACCAATGGAAATAGTGATGTGTGTGAGGTGTGTATATCATCATAGAAAATGAGATTTCTAGTGCAAATAGTGAAGTAGGTTTGTGACAGTCTTCATGTATGTTGAAGCCAAAAAAGTATGTTTTGTGTCTCTTTGCACGCTTTTTACTACCTCATGTGAAGTGAATCCATCTGATCCAACATCAGCATAAGAGGCTTTAGCCTCACTTCACAGCAACAAGTGGTTTACAGCTATGGAGTTAGAGATGCGTAGCCTAAAATGCTACAATACATGGCAACTTGTTGGCAGATCAAAAGTTGATCAAGTTATAGGAAGTAAGTAGGAGTTTACTACAAAGAGAAACAGAGAGAGTGAGATTACTAATTTTAAAGCAAGCCAGATATTTGGAAATTATTGTGAAACCCAGAGCTTAGTAATGAGACAAAGTTGCTTGAAAATTCTTACAGAAATTGCAGTACTTAGGGGATGGAAAATCATATACATATATGTAGAAACTGTTTATCTAATAGCCCTGCTAATCTTAGTAGTCTCATAAGTGGCACAGTTTTCACAGAGCAACTGAAATTGTTTTGTTTGGGGAATGAAGTGTGTTTATTGCATAAAAGTTTGTATGGGCTTCACCAAGCAGGTTAAGTATTGGAATGATTTTTTCTGCCCTGTGAAGAAAACATTATGTTTGGAATAATGTGAAAAGGAACTTTGTGCATTCTTCTCTAATCATTTGATCATTGGGAATCATGTTGATGATGTTGTTGTAATAAGTGAGGAAGAGAGAACTGAAAAATTCAAGAATGTTTTTAAATGTCACATTAGCATTGAAGAAATGGATGACTTGTTGTTTGTTCAAAAATATTCAAATGTGTGTGAAATCTTATGGGACTCAACTGCTAAGGTCATCAGTCCTTAAGCTTACACACTACTTAACCTAAATTATCCTAAGGACAAACACACACACCCATGCCCAAGGGAGGACTCGAACCTCCACCGGGACCAGCCGTACAGTCCATTACTACAGCGCCTTAGACCGCTCGGCTAATCCTGCGCGGCACTTGTTGTTTATTTTAGGACTTAAGATTGAGCAGTCTCAAGAGAAAGTGAAATTAAACCAAACTAGTTACATTCAGCAGACGATGAGTGAGTTTAAAATGCATAGCTACACCATGTAATGACAATCATTTTGGTGAAGATGATAATGACAAGCCATTTGGCCAAAAATTGTACCAAAAGGCGTTGGGTTGTTTGTTTTATATATCCACATGTACTAAACCTGATATTGCCCTTATAGCTAGGAGGTTGAGTCAGTTCAACTTTAAACCTAGTGCTTCTCATTGGGTCAGAGTAAAAAGGGTGTTTCATTACCTGCAGCAAACTAAAAATCTGAGCTTATTTCCCAATGCCAGTTGTTCTGATCATAGTGCATTCAGTGATGCTGACCAGGGTAGGAACCAGCTACAGTAAATCTGTAACAGGGTACACAATTTTGCTGGCTGGAACAGGAGTCACCTGAAAGAGTAGAGGCAATCCTTTGTAACCACCTCCACAGTAGAAGCTGAATACATTGCAGTGTTTGAGACATGTAAGAAATGCAACAGTTTGTAGTTTTTTTTTTTTAATGAGATTGTGGCGCCCATGAGATCGACACCAGTATCAATCTGAGCATCATCTTTGAACTAAGCAAAACGTTATCTTTGTGTAGTTCCGCCATCCAGTTCATTGTAAGCCTTACTTGTGTAAAAAGGTGAATAAATGAACTCCTGATTATAAATTGTTTGGTGTAACTGTCCCGAGCATCCACCTCACTGGTGACTCCCAGTTGTAACATCTTCCATTTTTGCCATTTTGCTGTGTCTGCGGCCTCTGCGTCAGTTATTTTTGCATGTATTACATCAACACAATATTCGAACAATGGCTTCGGCCCAACACCTAACGCCGGAATTTGTGATCGACATGCATCGTGTTGTGGGCAATGTACACCCACCAGGACTGCAACACGATGCCTCTCACTCATCGATTATGCCTATTTCGCCAGACATTATGCTCTCTCGTCTATCGACCAAACAACTCACTGGGTCAAGGCTGTCCCCCTCCCCAATATCACGGCAGAAACTGTTGCTCGAGCTTTCGTCGAGTCATGAGTATCGCGTTTCGGATGTCCAGCTATCATCACGACTGACCAGGGCAGACAATTTGAGTCGGCCCTGTTCAATGAGATTTGTAACATTTGCAGCATCCAGCACATCCATACCACAGCATATCACCCGCAAAGTAACGGGCTATTTGAGTGCTGGCACCGCACTTTCAAGACAGCTCTTCAATACCATGACTCTCTTTGGACAGAGGCCCTTCCCCTTGTGCTACTCGTCATTCGTGTTATCTATAAGGAAGACTTCAAAGGCACAATAGCCGAGTTTGTATACGGCCAGAACATTGTTCTCTCTGGCGAACTTGTGAGCCCTTCTGCTTCTCTTCCTCAGTCTGACTTACCTTCCTTCGTGGACCGTGTCAGATGCCACTTCATCAACCTCCACATCCCTCCGCCCACCAGCCATTCCTGCCCTAAGGTTCACATCCCAAAATCTCTGAACAATTGCGAGTACATCATGCTCTGAGATGACACTATCCGCACTCCCCTCCAACCCCCATATACCAGCCCGTACCGAGTTCTCCGGCGCTCAGCCAACACCTATGACATCCAGATAAAAGATTCAGCTGTTACATTCTCTCTCAACAGACTTAAGCCTGCTCATGTTGAGTCTGCTTCTAACCCCCTTCAGGCCATGACCACATCATTCACAGCTGTGGCTCAAGACGCTCCGACCACTCCCTCCACGTCGGACTTACTCACTCAGTCGAGTGACTTCCAGCTCCAGTCATCGAGCTATTCTCTGACTTCGCCCTCTACTCTGATCACACGCACTCTGTCGAGTGATCACATGCTCCCCACGTCGAGCTTACCTATGATCTTGCACTTGCCACCGGGCCCTTGGGCCCTTCTCTGGTCCCTTCGACCTCTCCCTCGTTGCCTGCCTTGCCCTGTCAAGGTTTCTCACGCCGCCCCCCCCCCCCCCCCCCCCAATCTTGAACGTGCCCTCGCTCGAGTTGTTTGTGCCTGTCCCCCTGGACATAACCCAAGACATCTCTATAACACTACGCGATGACACACTGTTCGTCGTGTGTTTCCCTTCATCGGGTGCTCATGACACAACCTCCGCCATTCCCTGCCACCTGGTGAAATGTGTTCCCCTCTCACCCAACGTTGACGTGGACATGCTTTGTGTGTTTGCCACGCCCACCGAAGACATTGTCATTGTTGCTCCATTCCTCCTGCAAATCGCCAGCCTACCTGTCATCGCACGACCAGTACGATGCCCAGTACGACTTCCAGGTTTGGTGACTGGTCTTTCCTTCACGACTTCTACCCACACAGCTCCACAACGACGCTGTCGAGCTGACCATGGTCGGGCTCCTGCGGCCTTCCCCTGCCTTCGCCATAGTAGTCACCCATCACCCCCCCCCCCCTCCCCCTGGCGGCCTCTCAGGAGTACTCCGTACTGCCGTACTGCGGGGAGGCGGGGGGGGGGGGGGGGGGGGGGGGGCTACTATGTGGCACCGATGAGATCGACACCAGTATCAATCTGAGCATCATCTTTGAAGTAAGCAAAACATTATCTTTGTGTAGTTCTGCCATCCAGCTCTTTGTAAGCCTTACTTGTGTAAAGAGGTGAATAAATGAGCTGATTATAAGGTATTGTTTGGTGTAACTGACCCGAGCATCCACCTCAAGATTATGTGCTCTGAATTTGGCAGAGAACCAGACGTTTCAGAGTGCAGTATTATAAAGTCAGCCAGATTGTCTTGGATGGTTTTCTTCATTTTAATTATGTGTCTACTAATGACAATGCTGCATACATTTTAACTAAAGATCTTATCAGTATTTTAACTGAGAGATTCAGAGACATGTTAGGATTAAAATAAATATTATTTCATGTTGGATTACCTGTCTCTAAAATTTTGTCTCATTTGTTTTCTTATGTTTAATAATGTAATTTTGCAATGTGAACTGATAAATTCTCCTCTTATGATGCCCACTGAGGGGAAGTTTTGCAATTAGGTTTACTTTGTGTAGTTAACATCATTTGAATTCAGTGCTATTTCCAGAGCACTTGGAAGACATGGGTTTCCAGTGTGTGCTTCTCTTCTCTGTTATGTGCTTCTCTGATGAAATTCGCGTAGGGGACAAAAAAACATCTCTGTGACAAGAGTGTTGTGTGATGGTAGTGCCATTCTGTATACTGTATGTATGCATTTTATGTAATACACCTGTAAACAGTAATCATGTGTGTATTTTAATTCAACCACCCACCCATGTCTACGCATAAATACTTGCTGCTGACTTAAAAACATTTATTATTTTGGTGATGTGACTTACATCATAAGTTTTACAAAAACACTGATTCAAAATTATGTTCAACATTATCTAATCATGTCTATTTTTATAAACTTTGCTAACCTCAAGAGACATGTTTCTCGGTAACTGCACACTCATGTATGCAGAAAACTTTGTACAAAAGTTGATTTGTCCAATTTCCATTTCTGGAACAATCTAGAACTTTATGCTGTAATACATCATTTGTCACACTCACCAAAAGTAAATTATTCTTTGTTTTACGTAAGAGTGGGTTAGTCTTGTTTAGATGCACAGGTATATGCCAGTCTTTGCACTGTAGATAGATTGTAGGATATGTATGACTATTTGCATTAGAAATTGTCTGGCCTTACCCATTCATCCTGTAAGCCGTAATGAGACACCCTTTTCTAACATAAGTAGTAGCCGATACCAGGATTAACCCCAAATCTGGTATAGGTGAACATTATACCAATTGTTTAATTGAATGAACTTCATATGATATTGTATATGATGTGTTATGTTTCAGGCTAAAATATGTAAAAAGAAATTAATTTGTTGGTAATCTGTCTCTACAGTTAAAATTACTCTTCTTTTACAAAATATTTGAAATTACTTAAAATTCATATTATTAATTGCACAATCAAATGCTAATTATTAAATTTATTTCTGGATTCATTTATAAAATAATGTTATATCTTGGTGGTGATTCTTCTTTTTTTGGGAGCAAATTGATGATAATGTAGATAAATGTGCATTCTGGAGTAAGTCAGCTGTGGTTAGTCAAAATTTGTACCCAAATTGATGGAATGATGTAAAAGAAGAAAAAGCAGGAAACATAATTTTGACAGTAATATATTTTGTGTTCTTTCTGTAATAAGTGATGTTAGTTGTGTTATGGAACTCATTCATTGTGTTCAGTCTTTACCTAACAACATGTGTAACCAAAGTAATGCTATGATACCAGTAAATTTGATAAAACCTTGCAGATACAGGGTGCATGTAGCACTTGTCGAAATTGTAAGTGATGTTTCGCATGAAGTATCTAATAGCAGAGGTGATGATTTAGACTTTGGATGTTCTTACATTAAGAGTAAGATTTATCACTGGAAAGGGAATTATTTGACTGATATAGGTAGCCCAATTTCTGACATATCTGAATAATTTAGAGACAATATCCAGTATAGTAAGAATTTTGTGGAAATGTCCAATGCTCATCTAAAGATCAGAGAAGCTACTTGTAAGCAAAGCAAGCACGTAAAATGTCAAGTACTGTTAACTTTTAGTATAAAGGAAAAGACATATGAACATGAATGCTTAATGATCCTTAGTCCAGAAGAAAATATTTGTAGGTTTATAAGACTATATAATTGTGCTTTGTTTGCCATGTAAGAACATGTAGTTTCTAAAAGTTCTATCTTATCCAGTGACTGAGTTTAAATCCATCAGTAGATTCATAAAACTATACAATTGTTTTTTGCTTGTCAGGAATTTAGTATCTAAGATGATGTGATTTTTAAAGTTCTGCCTCACCTGTTGACTGACTTAAAATCTATGATACACTATATGTTGTATCCACAGACCCAACCAACCAACCAACCATCTCGCGCATGCGCGTCCTGACTGTGACATCGCTGGCCACAGTTCCTGTCACGGCTGTCGGTGTCTCAGGGCTTTAACGCCGATGGAAGCGGTCGCGCCATGGTTGAGCTCGGGTCCGCAGTGCCCTCTGCCTTTTGCATATAAGGAGGAGCGCTGGCCCCAAGACGGACTGTCTATTGTCGATTGTCTATTGCTAGCCTTTCGTGGAGTTTATAGCGGAGCCATTGCAGTGGGATATTTGCTATTGTATTTGACTAGGCTCAGTACATGGATTACTCTTGGATATTACTTGGACTTGTATTGCTGGTGCACGTTTCATCAGACATAAAGATAAGTTATCTCTTCATTCTAGCTGGTGCAATTCTTGTCATTAATTATTTTTCGGCCAACAGACAGAGCTACATCCTGGTCACTACCCATGCTTAATACAATTTGTGGTGGCTGCCCCAAAACTACCGCTGAGGACCTTGGGTTTGGAAGCCATCACAAAACTATATAATTATGTTCTGTAATACACTCCTGGAAATTGAAATAAGAACACCGTGAATTCATTGTCCCAGGAAGGGGAAACTTTATTGACACATTCCTGGGGTCAGATACATCACATGATCACACTGACAGAACCACAGGCACATAGACACAGGCAACAGAGCATGCACAATGTCGGCACTAGTACAGTGTATATCCACCTTTCGCAGCAATGCAGGCTGCTATTCTCCCATGGAGACGATCGTAGAGATGCTGGATGTAGTCCTGTGGAACGGCTTGCCATGCCATTTCCACCTGGCGCCTCAGTTGGACCAGCGTTCGTGCTGGACGTGCAGACCGCGTGAGACGACGCTTCATCCAGTCCCAAACATGCTCAATGGGGGACAGATCCGGAGATCTTGCTGGCCAGGGTAGTTGACTTACACCTTTTAGAGCACGTTGGGTGGCACGAGATACATGCGGACGTGCATTGTCCTGTTGGAACAGCAAGTTCCCTTGCCGGTCTAGGAATGGTAGAACGATGGGTTCGATGACGGTTTGGATGTACCGTGTACTATTCAGTGTCCCCTTGACGATCACCAGTGGTGTACGGCCAGTGTAGGAGATCGCTCCCCACACCATGATGCCGGGTGTTGGCCCTGTGTGCCTCGGTCATATGCAGTCCTGATTGTGGCGCTCACCTGCACGGCGCCAAACACGCATACGACCATCATTGGCACCAAGGCAGAAGCGACTCTCATCGCTGAAGACGACACGTCTCCATTCGTCCCTCCATTCACGCCTGTCGCGACACCACTGGAGGCGGGCTGCACGATGTTGGGGCGTGAGCGAAAGACGGCCTAACGGTGTGCGGGACCGTAGCCCAGCTTCATGGAGATGGTTGCGAATGGTCCTCGCCGATACCCCAGGAGCAACAGTGTCCCTAATTTGCTGGGAAGTGGCGGTGCGGTCCCCTACGGCACTGCGTAGGATCCTACGGTCTTGGCGTGCATCCGTGCGTCGCTGCGGTCCGGTCCCAGGTCGACGGGCACGTGCACCTTCCGCCGACCACTGGCGACAACATCGATGTACAATGGAGACCTCACGCCCCACGTGTTGAGCAATTCGGCGGTACGTCCACCCGGCCTCCCGCATGCCCACTATACGCCCTCGCTCAAAGTCCGTCAACTGCACATACGGTTCACGTCCACGCTGTCGCGGCATGCTACCAGTGTTAAAGACTGCGATGGAGCTCCGTATGCCATGGCAAACTGGCTGACACTGACGGCGGCGGTGCACAAATGCTGCGCAGCTAGCCCCATTTGACGGCCAACACCGCGGTTCCTGGTGTGTCCGCTGTGCCGTGCGTGTGATCATTGCTTGTACAGCCCTCTCGCAGTGTCCGGAGCAAGTATGGTGGGTCTGACACACCGGTGTCAATGTGTTCTTTTTTCCATTTCCAGGAGTGTAGATTGGTGCTTTTGAATTTGCTACATATATGCCATGAGACTAAATGAGTAGATCTTTATACAACTTTGGAATGGGACGATATTCACAAATTGTTCAAAGATTTGGAAAAGTATCTAAGCATGTCTGTGTGTATTACCTTACTAGTCCGTTCATTCATAATTCAAAGTTAATTTATGGCTACGTTTTACCTGAATATATCCAGAGTATTGCAATATTGTATCTAACTGGAACTTGAGTTGTGCACTAGTTAGATCTCTAATGTTAGGCACGTTATGGAGACCCTTAGGAAAATAACATCCAGGGCTGAAAAGAATTCCAGTGTGCACTCAATGTGTTTGCTGGGGGACTTCATCTGAGATGTGGAGGAGGCATGCCTGCAGCTATTGAGGGTACAGGGTATAGTTGTCTGCAAGTTATTATTCATGTTGGCACCAATGACAGCTGTTGCTAGTGTTCTGAGAACATGGATGAGTGGTGGAAGTGGTGAAGAGCGCTTGCCTCACTTGTGGGGTGCAAGCAGTGCTTGCAATTTGCAGAGTTGATAGGGTCCTTTGGTTTGGAGCCAAATGTTGAATCTCAACCAGAGACTCCATCAATTCTGTGATGGTCATGGTTGCAGACTTCTGGACCTGCATTACAGAGTGCAGAGCTGTCTGACTCCTCTTGATAGGATAGGGGTGCACTACACACTGAAAGCAGCTACTTGGGTATAGGCTAGGCAGTAATCTGAGATCCTCTGATGAATGTTTGCCAGTCAACATGCAGAGCGTGAAATCTGACTGCACATAAGTAGACACACTTCGACTGTCAAAACTTTAACAGTAAATTGTTGAAGTATTCATAATAAAATTCCAGAATTTACTGCTCTCTAGGAAATTTCTAATGCTCAAATTATTTTTGGGATGGAGAGCTGCCTGAAATCCAAAATATATAGCTCTGAGATATTTAGCAATTAATGAAACATGTATCAGAAAGACATATTAGACACCATAGCAGCTGACAAAAATATTCTCTCTATCAAGGTCAAATTTGAGTATGACAGTGAAGTTATCTTGATGTGTACATTAGGTCTAGGTGAAATAAAGCTAATTTTTGCATGTTTTCACCAGCCATCTAATTCTACTGTGACAGTATTAGACTCATTCAAGGAATGTCTATCGTCAGTATTACAGAAATACCCAGATAATTTCAAATTAGTTGCAGATGATACTTTTGCCCTAATTGAAAATGAAAATTCTGACAATATACCACTGAGTGTCATGAATACATTAAGCAACCTGCAAACATAGTTCAGTCAAAATGGCTTAATGCTTAACATTTCAAAAAACCACATGATTTGTTTTACAACCAAACATTCAAAAACTGAAGAAATCTGTGTCACTCACAACAATCAAAAAATGTAAGGACTTAACTCAGTCAGGTTTCTGGGAATAAACTTAGACAGAACTTTGAGTTGGAATTCTCATATAGAATATCTAGCAAATAAATTAAACAGCCTTGCATTTACAAAGGAAATTTTAGCCTGTGCCACTGATATGGCCACCAAGAAAACAACATATTACAGCTACCTCGAATCAGTTATTCAATATGGAATAAATTTTTGGGGAAACTTGGGAAATGTTACACGAATAAAAAAAAATAAAAAAAAATAAAAAATAAAATAAAAAAAATAAATCATCATTTGCATGTGCTCTGCACAACCAGGGGCATCATATCGACCATTATTTAAAGACCTAAAAATATTAACTGTCCCCTCCTCATACATCTTTGAGGTGGTTCTTTTCCTATGCAGCAGAGATGATCTAAAAAAAATCATTTTGAACACAAAACCTAAAGAGAACTTTATGCTCACCTCTCATCCCTTAACACTGCGTGCTCAGGCTCCTCAGTATATAGCCATGAAAATTCACAACACAATAAAAGGATGTGACATAATGAATATGAAGACATATATTTTAAAAAGCAAGTTACATGATTTTCTAATTGAACGATGCTATTATTCTGTGGAAAATTTCATGAAGGACAATGTGATACCTTGAGCTGGATCCCTAAAATGGAATAAATATTTATGATAGTTACAGTAGATGTAAATACTGTAAGTTTGACAAATTGAAAGTAAGTAAACACTCCACAAAGTATTATTGTAAGTGTGACCAAAATTTTAAATAAGCATATTGTAATCTTGACATGTCTCCTGTACATCAGACATATGTTCTGAAATTGTGTATGTTATGAAATGAATAAATCACAGTTCACACATCAGGTAGCTTTAACCCATCGAGTACAGATTGGGATGTCTATGGATTCACTACAGGTGGTACAGACACAAAATCTTATGAAGTACTTCTGAACATGTTTTCTGAAAACTGCCTTGAATAACTAGTTAGACAACCAACATGCAATGGAAATATTTTAGATCTTGAGCTACAAATTGGCCTGACCTTATTGACAGTGTCAGTATAAAAACTGGGATGATGTCATCATAACATTGACGGTTACTAAATGTAATAAATCCATCAATCCAATAAATTCACCAGAAGAGTGTTTAAGTTAGAAAAAGCATATAAGTTGTTGTTAGCATCCAATTTAGGTATGTGCCTAGTAAGTGGGTTAAGGATGGAAAGGTATAATAATCAAAACCGGAAAATGCTGAGGAAACTGAGGACTGTTGCACGCATAATTCAAAAAGAGTGTACAAACATTGACAGGCAAAAGTCAGTAGAAATTTGTGTGTCCATAAGAAGAGCAATGCGTAAAGTGTACAACAAATTGTGTGATCACATCTTAGGAGAAGATCTTGCTACGAACCTGAGGAAACTGGTCGTACATAAAATCACTAAATGGGTCAATGGCTTCTATACAGTCACTCATTGACCGGTCTGGGGTGGCACTAAAAGATAGCAAAATGAAAGCTGAAGTTTTAAGTTTCACATTTAAGAAATCATTCATGCAGAAGGATTGTACAAACATACTATCATTTGACTGTCAAATGGATTCCTGCAGGTAGGACATAGAAATTTGCATCAGTGTACTGTAAGAGTTAAACAGAAATTCACTACATCCAGATGGAATCTCAACTCATTTTACAAAGAGGATTCTCCAGTATTGGTCCTATACTCAGGCTTCATTTATCACAAATCTATTGTACAGTAGCCGAGCGGTTTAAGGCGCTGCGGTCATGGAATGTGCTGCTGGTCCCGGCGGAGGTTCGAGTCCTCCCTCGGGCGTGGGTGTGTGTGTTTGTCCTTAGAATAATTTAGGTTAAGTAGTGTGTAAGCTTAGGGACTGATGACCTTAGCAGTTAAGTCCCATAAGATTTCACACACATTTGAACATTTTTCTTGTACAGTGAAAAATCCCAAGTGAATGGAAGAAAGTATAGATGACTCCTGTACATAAGAAAGGTAAAAGAACTAACCCGCATAATTACAGGCCAATAGCCTTAACACTGGTTTGTAGCAGAATTCTTGAAATGATTCTGAGTTCAAATATAGCAAATTTCCTTGAGACAGAATAGGATCCGTGCACAAATCACCAAAGATTTAGAAAGTATCACTTGTGCAAAACTCAGCTTGCCATTTTCTCACTTGATATCCTACAAACCATGGATAGAGTGAAATAGTCAAGTTCCATAGTCCTAGATTTCCAAAAAGCATTTGACATGGTGCCCCACTGCAGATTGTTAATGAAGGTTGAGTATATGGTTTAGGTTGCCAGATATGTAAGTGGCTTGAAGAAGTAATAGAACTCAGTATGTGGTCCTCAATGGCAAGTGCTCATCAGAGATAAGGGTATCAACAGGTGTGTACCAGGGAAATGTGACAAGATCACTTTTATTCTTTGTGTACATAAATGACCTGACAGACTGGGTGACCAGCATTTTACAGCTGTTGGCTAATCATGTTGTGGTGTTGGGGAGGTTTCATCACTGGGTTACTGAAGGATTATACAAGATGACTTAGACAAAATTGCTAGTTGGTGTGATGAATGGCAGTTTGCTCTAAATGTAGAAAAACATAAGTTAATGTGAATGAGTAGGAAAACAGTCCTTTAACATTCAAATACAGCATTATAGACTGATCCATGAATAATGGTGGTTGTCGCAAGTCACAGGTTGAGAAACAGATGTGGATTGCATTGTTGCCCATTCCAAGTGGCAGTTGCCACATGCACATAAACGTGCTTTCACTTGATGTAAGTGTGTATCCTGCAAATTATGTCTCACATTTGCTTGTGTAGAATCTGTCCCTTACCACCACCATTAGTCATGACAGAAAATGGTATAAGAATTCACTAAACAACACATGATGATTACATTTAATGCTCACATTTGGTATGACATTCACAGCATAGTGATCAGAACATTACTAAATGCTCATTGGCTGTTGGAGAATGCCTGACATATGTGCACAGCACAAACCTAAACTCAGCCACCATTGTTTCTGACTCTAACTGCAGTAATGTGCAGCTTGACACAGGCACTTTGATTAAATATCTAGACATAATATTGCAAAGCAATATGACATGGAATGGGCATGTCACATTGAAAGCAAGGAAGGCAAATGCTTGACTTTGTTTTATTGGTAGAATTTTGGAAAATTGTAGCTTATTCATAAATGAGGTTGCATACAGAATGCTAGTCTAACTCATTTTTGAGTACTGTTCAAGTGTTTGGGATCCCCATCAATTTGGATTAAAGGAAGACACTAAAGCAATTCAGAGATGGACTGCTAGATTTGTTACCAGTAGATTCAATCATCAGGCAAGTTTTACAAAGATGCTGTGTGAACTCAAATGGGAATCCCTGGAAGAAAGATATTACTCTCTCTGCAAGGCACTATTGTGCAAATTTAGAGAAGCAGCATTTGAGGCCAACTGCAGAATGATTCTACTGCTGCCAACATACATTTCACATAAGGACCAGGAGGATAAGATGCATGAAACTGCTTGCACAGAGGCTTGTAGACAATCATTATTCCATTGCTCTATGGAACAGGAGAGGGAATGACTAGTAGTGGTATAAGGGATCTTCCACCATTGATGTATATGATATGCGTATGTATATAGATGTAGATGTACAGCTGTGATTAGTATTGAAAATGCATTCGAAATGTTTTATGGACCTGTTAGCTGAGGACAGTGATTAGCATGAAATTTGTGTATTCTCACAACTCTCTCTTTAATCATCTATGAAACTTTGATACCTAAATACCGTTGTTTATGATGTCTGGAGAGGAAATAAAAGAAAATGTGATGAAAATATGCATAAGTATACTCACTAATGTTTCACAGACCTGGACTTTCACATCACTCTCTAAAGAAGAGAACATATGGAGCCACAAATAAATCCACAAAATAAGATGAACATTAAAATTTTTTGCTCAATGCGACACCCATCTTTGGATGGTTTTATTCATTATCATAATATTGTGTAACAATAAATTTTTAAATTGATGTAGAGAGCAGCAGTGTTAGAAGTGGGATGATAAACGCTAACTCCTCATTTCTTCCGTTCAGCCCAACATGAGGGCTAATTATATTCTCTCTCCCTCCCTCCCTTCCTCTCTCTCTCTCTCTCTCTCTCTCTCTCTCTCTCTCTCTCTCTCCCTCCCCCCCCTCTCCTCTCATGTGTATGTGTTTTCTGCACTCCCAGGGGTGTACAATGATTTTGCCTTTACCATGCTGCAACTGCTTTGGTCTGCTGAGTTTTGTTATTATATTTAGAATTTAATACTTCTTGTGTGGAAAAATTGGTGTACCTTACAAACTTTGAACATAATTTTATATTCTACTAGCTGAGAATGTGTCGTTCCCTGGGTATGTACTTATTCCAGTCTCTTATTAGTCTATCTCTTCCTCTTCTCACTGTCCATCTCCTCCTTTCCCTTCTCTCTACCCATTTCCTCCTGCACATTCCTATTTACACATCTCCTTCTCCCTCCATATCTATTCCCTCCTTCCCCCTACCTCTTTATCTCCTCCTTCCCCTTCTCTCTCCATGTTACCAGACTAACCCCAATAGTAGGCTGGTGGTTGTTGCCTTCACAGTATTTTTTTCCAGATCATAACTAACATGTGTACCAAATTTCATTGAAATCATTCAAGGGGCTTAGGATGAGTTTTTACCATTGGCTTTACCCACATAAGCACATATCATATATATTTCACATATATTTAATGTATTTAATATGTATTTGCACACATTTCACTTGTATCTCTATCAAATTTTGCTCTGTAGTTTCATTTTCACATTGATTAATGATCAAGATTTATCTTCTGAACTATGTGCTGTACAATGATATAATTTTGCTGGTACATGCAGTTGTATGTGTGCCTATTGTCTGCAAAATGTGTTGTGGATACAGTCAGTAGTAAACACTTAATAAATTAAAATGTCATACATAATGCCACAGTTTTTCATGCATCTCAATATTTTGACTTCATATCTCCTGAACTTTGTCCATACAGCTATGTATTTTTGTAGTAAATTCAGCAACATATGTGGATACTGTCTGTAAAATGTGTTTCAAATACAATTAGTAGCAAAGAATTAATAAATTTAAGTGTTATACATGATGCAGCAGTTTTTCTAACATCTCAATGTTTATGATGTCATTACCCCTTAACTATGTGTCATTCAATGACATAATTTTGCTGGCACATTCATTGGTGTGTGTAGATACTGTCTGCTAAACGTGTCATGTATGCAATTAGCAGTGAAGATGTAATATATTAAAACATTATGCTTCATGCAGCACTCTTACTGCATGAACAGCAGAAATGTTGTTAGTGATAAACAGTTTTCCTTTCATAATTTTCAGCAAGAAAAAAGTATTGTAAAGGTTTGAAATTATGTGTAATGTTAGTTGCAGGAGATGAGGTGCTCTCATTCTCATATACTGGATGAATAAAGTATGGGTATGCGTGCAATGTCGGTTACACTACTTTTTCACTCCCACCCCCATCTCTCTGATAGGTAGGTGGTTCTTACCACCACAGAAATTCTTTCTAGACAGTAAGTGATAAGTGAAACAAGTTTGCTTGAAATTTGTCCAGCGGGTTATGAGAAGATGGAACATGCATACATACATAAATGCATACATATATACATACATTTTTATAACATGTATGGATGAACCAAGTTCACTCACGTACACTTTCCGGATTCTTAAAAATTGTATGACTCATATTTAAAGTTATCATGTATAAATCCCCCCCATGAACCATGGACCTTGCCATTGGTGGGGAGGCTTGCGTGCCTCAGCGATACAGATAGCCGTAACGTAGGTGCAACCACAAGGGAGGGGTATCTGTTGAGAGGCCAGACAAACGTGTGGTTCCTGAAGAGGGGCAGCAGCCTTTTCAGTAGTTGCAGGGGCAACAGTCTGAATGATTGACTGATCTGGCCTTGTAACACTAACCAAAATGGCATTGCTGTTCTGGTACTGTGAACGGCTGAAACCAAGGGGAAACTACAGCCGTAAGTTTTCCCGAGGGCATGCAGCTTTACTGTATGATTAAATGATGATGGCGTCCTCTTGGGTAAAATATTTCGGAGGTAAAATAGTCCCCCATTTGGATCTCCAGGCTGGAACTACTCAAGAGAACGTCATTATCAGGAGAAATGAAACTGGCATTCTACGGATCGGAGCGTGGAATGTCAGATCCTTTAATCGGGCAGGTAGATTAGAAAATTTAAAAAGGGAAATGGATAGGTTAAAGTTAGATATAGTGGGAATTAGTGAAGTTCGGTGGCAGGAGGAACAAGACTTTTGGTGAGGAGAATACAGAGTTGTTGTTGTTGTTGTTGTTGTGGTCTTCAGTCCTGAGACTGGTTTGATGCAGCTCTCCAGGCTACTCTATCTTGTGCAAGCTTCTTCATCTCCCAGGACCTACTGCAACCTACGTCCGTCTGAATCTGCTTTGTGCATTCATCTCTTGGTCTCCCTCTACGATTTTTACCCTCCACACTGCCCTCCAATGCTAAATTTATGGTCCCTTGATGCCTCAGGACATGTCCTACCAACCGGTCCCTTCTTCTTGTCAAGTTGTGCCACAAACTTCTCTTCTCCCCAATTCTATTCAATACCTCCTCATTAGTTATGTGATCTACCCATCTAATCTTCAGCATTCTTCTGTAGCACCACATTTCAAAAGCTTCTATTCTCTTCTTGTCCAAACTATTTCAGTTCCATACATGGCTACACTCCATACAAATACCTTCAGAAACGACTTCCTGACACTTAAATCTATACTCGATGTTAACAAATTTCTCTTTTTCAGAAACGTTTTCCTTGCCATTGCCAGTCTACATTTTATATCCTCTCTACTTCGACCATCATCAGTTATTTTGCTCCCCAAATAGCAAAACTCCTTTACTACTTTAAGTGTCTCATTTCCTAATCTAATTCCCTCAGCATCACCCGACTTAATTCGACTACATTCCATTATCCTCGTTTTGCTTTTGTTGATGTTCATCTTATATCCTCCTTTCAAGAAACTGTGCATTCCATTCAACTGCTCTTCCAAGTCCTTTGCTTTCTCTGACAGAATTACAATGTCATCGGTGAACCTGAAAGTTTTTACTTCTTCTCCATAGATTTTAATACCTACTCCAAACTTTTCTTTTGTTTCCTTCACTGCTTGCTCAATATACAGATTGAATAGCATCGGGGAGAGGCTACAACCCTGTCTGACTCCCTTCCCAACCACGGCTTCCCTTTCATGTCCCTCGACTCTTATAACTGCCATCTGCTTTCTGTACAAATTGTAAATAGCCTTTCGCTCCCTATATTTTACCCCTGCCACGTTTAGAATTTGAAAGAGAGTATTCCAGTCAACATTGTCAAAAGCTTTCTCTAAGTCTACAAATGCTAGAAACGTAGGTTTGCCTTTCTTTAATCTTTCTTCTAAGATAAGTCGTAGGGTCAGTATTGCCTCACATGTTCCAATATTTCTACGGAATCCAAACTGATCTTCCTCAAGGTTGGCTTCTACTAGTTTTTTCCATTTGTCTGTAAAGAATTCGCATTAGTATTTTGCAGCTGTGGCTTATTAAACTGATTGTTCAGTAATTTTCACATCTGTCAACACCTGCTTTCTTTGGGATTGGAATTATGATATTCTTCTTGAAGTCTGAGGGTATTTCACCTGTCTCATACATCTTGCTCACCAGATGGTAGAGTTTTGTCAGGACTGGCTCTCCCAAGGCCGTCAGTAGTTCTAACGGAATGTTGTCTACTCCCGGGGCCTTGTTTCGCCTCAGGTCTTTCAGTGCTCTGTCAAATTCTTCACGCAGTATTGTATCTCCCATTTCGTCCTCATCTACATTCTCTTCCATTTCCAGAATATTGTCCTCCAAAGGTCTCTTTAATTTTCCTGTAGGCAGTATCTATCTTACCCCTAGTGAGATAAGCCTCTACATCCTTACATTTGTCCTCTAGCCATCCCTGCTTAGCCATTTTGCACTTCCTGTTGATCTCATTTTTGAGACGTTTGTATTCCTTTTTGCCTGTGTCATTTACTGCATTTTTATATTTTCTCCTTTCATCAATTAAATTCAATATATCTTCTGTTACCCAAGGATTTCTACTAGCCCTAGTCTTTTTACCTATTTGATCCTCTGCTGCCTTCACTACTTCATCCCTCAGAGCTATCCATTCTTCTTCTACTGTATTTCTTTCCCCCATTTGTGACAATTGTTCCCTTATGCCCTCTCTGAAACTCTGTACCACCTCTGGTTTAATCATTTTGTCCAGATCCCATCTCCTTAAATTCCCATCTTTTAGCAGTTCCTTCAGTTTTAATCTACAGCTCATAACCAATAGATTGTGGTCAGAGTCCACATCCGCCCCTGGAAATGTCTTACAATTTAATACCTGGTTCCTAAATCTCTGTCTTACCATTATATAATCTATCTGATACCTTAGACTACAGAAGCCAACCTTGGGGAAGATCAGTTTGGATTCCGTAGAAATGTTGGAACACATGAGGGAATACTGACCCTACGACTTATCTTAGAAGAAAGATTAAGGAAAGGCAAACCTCTGTTTCTAGCATTTGTAGACTTAGAGAAAGCTTTTGACAATGTTGATTGGAATACTCTCTTCCAAATTCTGAAGGTGGCAGGGGTAAACTACAGGGAGCGAAAGGCTATTTACAATTTGTACAGAAACCAGATGGCAGTTATAAGAGTCGAGTGGTATGAAAGCGAAGCAGTGGTTGGGAAGGGAGTGAGATAGGGTTGTAGCCTATCCCCGATGTTATTCAATCTGTATATTGAGCAAGCAATAAAGGAAACAAAAGAAAAGTTTGGAGTAGGTATTAAAATCCATGGAGAAGAAATAAAAATTTTGAGGTTCGCTGATGACATTGTAATTCTGTCAGAGACAGTAAGGGACTTGGAAGAGCAATTGAACGGATGGACAGTGTCTTGAAAGGAGGATATAAGATGAACATCAACAAAATCAAAATGAGGGTAATGGAATGTAGTCGAATTAAATCTGGTGATGCTGAGGGAATTAAATTAGGAAATGAGACACTTAAAGTGGTAAAGGAGTTTTGATATTTGGAGAGCAAAATAACTGATGATGGTCAAAGTAGGGAGGATATAAAATGTAGACTGGCAATGGCAAGAAAAGCGTTTCTTAAGAAGAAAAAATTGTTAACATCGAGTATAGATTTAAATGTCAGGAAGTTGTTTCTGAAAGTATTTGTATGGAGTGTAGCCACATATGGAAGTGAAACATGGACGGCAAATAGTTTAGACAAGAAGAGAATAGAAGCTTTTGAAATGTGGTGCTACAGAAGAATGCTGAAGATTAGATGGGTAGATCACATAACTAATTAGGAGGTATTGAATAGAATTGGGAAGAAGAGGAGCTTGTGGCACAACTTGACTAGAAGAAGAGATCGGTTGGTAGGACATGTTCTGAGACATCGAGAGATCACCAATTTTGTATTGAAGGGCAGCGTGGAGGGTAAAAATCATAGAGGGAGACCAAGAGATGAATACACTAAGCAGATTCAGAAGGATGTAGGCTGCAGTAGGTACTGGGAGATGAAGAAGCTTGCACAGGATAGAGTAGCATGGAGAGCTGCATCAAACCAGTCTCAGGACTGAAGACCACAACAACAACATGATATATCATATATACTTTAGTTAACTATGTAGCATGGTTTTGCATACTGATGTGTAAATCACAGGTGATAATTGAAATGTAGGCAGTGGATGTTAATGTGGGAATATGAATGAGAATATTAGTTAAACACATTATTAATTCCATAATATTTGTGAGTAAAAGAATGAAATTCAACCAAGCTACAAATTCAAATTTATCAGTTGAATACCTACTAAAAAGCTGTACTAGAAGCATAGTTATGCTCTTCTCATGATTGTATGATAGCCATTTCTATTAGCACATGACATAAATACGCAGAGTATAATATGTTGAATGAAACTTGAAAAAATTGGTTTACCTCCTATACTGTTTCCCCAGGCCAGGATTGATAATCCAATTGTAGCTTCTGATATTCTGAAAACAACACCAACACAATGTAGGATGCTTATGACCTCCCCAGCAATGCGAAAAACTATTATCATTGCACTTATAAAGCCGAGAATTGCAAAAATCTGAAAATAAATAAAAATTACATAAGTAAAACTATAGAACTGTAAAATGTTTATGGTCTGTCATTTAGATTTTTTGAAATCATACTTTTATCTTTGTTGGCTGACACATTACTGTATGTAAAGTGGATGTGATACTTATCTTCTAATTATTAGTAGTGTCTTTGCTTTAATAACAGTTTGCTTTAATAACAGTTTATTTAAGTCAGTAGTAGAGAAATACTTGTAAACTTATACTTTGCAATTTATTTTGATGGATTATAAAATAAATAGCAATTTTTAGAGAAATTACAAAAAAGAGAGTAGTATAGTCAAAGATTATTAATAATAATAAAATCTGTCTATACCATGAAGAACCAATATAAGGCAGAAATGCTAGAAAGCATCAGGAATTCACACAGTCCATACTGTTACAAATACCAGTAGTAATACTCACATCTTTCTGCTCAACTGATGTCAGGTAAACATTCTTAGGAAGGGACCTGGGAAAGGATGGTGTGGCCAAGTTGTAGGTACGGAATTTCTGAAAGGTGATCAGGCAGTGGTGAGGTGGGCAGTGGGAAGGATCACAATTGGATGATGATTTGAACTGGAAGAGGCAGGGCTTAATGTTGGAATTAGCTTGGCTTGGTAGCAGGGATTTGTAGCAAGGAAGTGTTTCCATTGTAGGAATTGGGAGAAGGAGAGTAGGTCTTTGACAAGTCCAAGATGATTAAGTTTGAATTAACTTATGATATTAATTAGAAAACTATTAGTGTGTCAGCCAAAACAGTGTATAAAACCTGTAAGGAGTGCCCACATTGACTAAAAATATGATAAATAATTGGTTGTTGAAATTCTGGGTTGCAGAAAACTTGATTATGAGTCAAGGCACCAATCTCATTTCAGAGTTAATGAAGCAACTTTGTCATTTATTATCCAATTATAAGTTAAGGACAAGTGCATTACACCTACAAGTGAATGGGAGACCAGAGCACATTCATTGGGCATTGTAACCTGGAATAAACCATCTGGACCATGTATATTATCAAATTTATAATCCTATACTTTTTTGATCTTATTTGAAATGTATTAAACTCTGACTGTATTATAGTATATGTTGTGTGAACACAATTAACCCCTGTGATTAAAAACACAAATGTCATAAAATTACTGTACTACAAAAAGATAAATTTTTTGTTTATTGTTCTATTGTGCTGCTGAGTCAATTTCATTTTCTGCAAAATTATTTTTGATTTAATATTCTATGTTTTGTTCTTAATAGGACGATATCTTTACTGATGTACTTTGGAATGGTGTTAACATTGGGAGAGTTGTTTTTTTGGTGAGTAGGATGGAAGGAGGGATGTTAAGATTTTCCTGTTGTGCTCAGTTACTGGACAAAGTGTAAATTCAAGTTGATACAAATGGAATGTATTTCACTGAGTGAGCATCTAGGACTATTAAACATGAAAATGACATACGAATCAGTTTGTCGTCTATGTTATTCAAGAAACACATCCAGACCTACAAGAGAATCTGAGTTCCAGACAGGAGGAATTCAAGCAATGAATTGAAGGAGATCCCCAAAAAACAAGATAAGTATTTTTTCTTTAAAACTACCACTAGAGCCGGCCAATATTTTTTACTCCATAAACATTTATTACAATTAACAGTCATCCAAATGTGCATAACAAAGGAGGTCATTAAACTGGTGCCATCATGACCAGTATACTTGTACATTTGGATTTTTGAGAGTGTTTATGTTTCAGGTGACCAAAAAGCATAAAATTGTGTTGCAAAGTGGAATGATTTTAAATGAAATATAATTTGACATAGTACACATGGAGAAGTTTTGGAATGATGCAACACTATGGATATACATGGTTGTAAAGGTTGAAGTATTGTTGCTAAAGTCGATGCCACCTACCCAACCCAGGACAATAGTAAGCTAAGTACCAATTAAAATATTTATTTTTGTATTTTCTCCGTGCAGTGTTGTGTGAAGATTTTGACTTTTTTTTTAGCATTGATAATTTATGAACAAATTAAACAGGACATATCCAATAATGACATGTTTGCAGATGTATTAGACAATAGTCAATCAAGACAGTTAAATGAAATCAGTGCAGGCTTGAGATTTTTAGAATTCAGTGTGTTAGATTTAAGTCCAGATCATGAGAAACTCGTACAGTCGCATGTAAGTAAAACAATGCTGAGTGAAAAACCCAGACAGTTAAATTTACAAGACATGTTTACTGCATTAATGTCAGTAATGGGAAAAAAGTAGTGTAAAAGTTGAAAAAACTGTCATTTATGGAAAAATATAGTGAAAACTTGTAAAAAAACTTTCATCAATGGAAAAAATAGAGAAAAACTTGGAAATTCAATAGCCTCAGAATGGAATCTCATTAAAGCAATGCTTAATGCACAAATTTCAAACATTAAAAAAGACTTAGTTGATGTATGTTATCAAGCGAAAGCTATAGATGAACATGTGAAAGAAGTTGAGTGAAGTGTAGAGGTTTCAGAATCCAAAATGCAATCATTAGAGACAAAAATAGGGGAAGTAGACAACGATCTCAGATCTGAAATAGGTGTTGTTGAAGTTAGATGTAAAGATGTTGTTGGAGACACTAGTAAACTTTTATAAATACATTAAATGAAAAAATAGACATTGTTGCCACAGATGTAGATGAATAAGTTCAGAAGATAGCTGAGATAACAGACTCAAATGTGTCAGACTTACATAGTGATGTCACTATTATCAATAAACAAGTACAACAGCTACAAGAAGGGGCTTATCTAAAAACATTCTGTAATGTAGGGCACCCAAGCTTTTCTACTATGGCACTAAAGTGTTTCCCTGGTGACAAGCTTTTTCATCCAGTTGATTTTATACAACACTGCTGTGATAGTTTTCCCCTGGTATGAGTCATGAATTAAAAATTTATTAAAGTTTATTAAAAGATCATTAGAAGGGGAAGCCTTGTCATGGGCCAACCAACTTGACTCTACAATTTATCCGTAGATGAATTTCAAAAGTGTTTCTTGAAAAAGTTTTGATCTGATACTGAAAAGTCAAGGATAAAGAGTGTGTTTTTAAATGGTCCAATGCACAGGGAACAGAGAGGGAGTATGAAAGAGTTTTGGAAAGACCAGATCGTGAAACTTGCACACTTAGTCCAACCTTTTGATGAAATAATTAAATAGGTGCACTTAAGGCTACCAGAAGCAGAATTCTACAAAGTACACAAAGGTATACTGTTTTGTAGAACCCAAGAAAACTCAGATATTTGGAAATTATGCTGTCCAGAACAATTTATTGAAAAATTAGTTAGTTATACTCATGAAAGCTACAGACATTTTGGTGCACAAAAATGTGTACAAAAATTACAAGAAAATGTTCATTTTTATAGTATGCCAAAACATGTTGAGAAAATTATGCTAGGTCTGACAAATACCAAAGGGTAAAGGTGAGTAACCAAACTAGTCAAGGTTTGATGAAGAATATTTTACCTGAAAAACCATTAAGTCTCATGACTGTCGATCTTCATGGACCCCCCCACACATCAAAAGAAGGATACAATTACGTTATGGTGATTGTAGACAATTTCTCAAAATTCATTAAACTCTACCCTATTAGGAAAGCCACTAGCCAGGTAATTGCATTTACAGTTGAAAACAAGTATATCCCTAGAGTAGGTAAACCTGAGGCCATTTTATCAGATAATGGGTCACAATTCATTGCAAATAATTGGAGATATATGATTTAAACAACAAAAATTAAACACATTTTAACATCTGCCTATAATCTGTCCAGTAACCCAGAATAGAAAAGCATGTGGGAGATTGTGTAGAACATACTGTAGCCATAAGCATACACCCTGGATTGAACACATTGCAGATTTGGAAGATGTCACAAATAGTTTACATCACTCAACTACTGGTTTTCCCCCTTTTGAAGTTATGTTTAATAGGGAACCACCAAATTTCATAAATGAATCCATAGATTTTCCAACCTGTACACCCATTTTGCGCCAGGAGAGAGAAGAAATTGTTAGAACCATAATGAAGAAACAAGGTGATGCTAGAAAAGAGGGACATGACAACAAAGTAAAAACCACTCAGATGAATCTTGGTGACTTGGTTGTTGTTAAGACTCATGAATGATCAAAATTACTCACTTTTGAACTTCAGAAATTCTTCCATATTTACATTGGACCCTTCGAAGTAGCTGAAATCCCCCAATCCAATGCTTACAGTCTGGTACACCATAAGCCCAGAAAACTCCTAGGTTGAGAAATATTACTTGTTTGAAACCTTACATCCAAAAAACTCAGTTTTCAAAATTTGCTGAAGACAAGTAGGGTTTCCCAAGATCTGTCTGGGACACTTCAGTGGTGATGTCACTTACTCTTCTTCTTACCATGTCATTAGTTAGTAAAAAGTTAGGTAGTATCTTCAACTGTCATAGATTCTGGATAATGTATGGTTAACATTTTGAGAGAGTGACATATATAATTTGAGTAGAAGTATTAGTGACAGTAAACAAAAACATAAAAGCTATACAATACTGCTTATGTAGAATTCAGAGAGTTAACTCCTATTTGATTATTTTCTGAGCACAAAAGTAATGCAGGAGGATGATTTTCTGTTTGTAGTGAAAAAATGAGTTTTTTGACTAAACCAAAAAGGTAAGTTAATGGAAATTTACAAATTTTTACAAGTATATCAAATTAGTTGAACATCCTCAGTAGCCCATAAACATGAAAGTGTAAAAGGTTGTATAATTGGAGGAGAAATGAGATTAGTACATAGTGTATACACAATTTTTGGTAAATCTTGAGGAACTACACACATCAAAAAAAGTTTTCAATCACCTCGGCACCGAGAGTTCTGGAAATTGTACAGAAAATTGGAATAGGGATCAACATAAACATCATTTCTGCCCTTTTTATTGCTCTTGAAAACCACACATTGCATGTTGTACCACCACACAGTGAGACTTTCAGAGGTGGTGGTCCAGACTGTTGTACACACCGTACCCAGCAGCATGTCCTCTTGCATGGATGCAAGCCTGTATTTGGCGTGGCATACTATCCACGAGTTCATCAAGGCACTGTTGGTCCAGATTGTCCCACGGCGATTCGATGTAGATTCCTCAGAATGGTTGGTGGGTCACATTGTCCAAAACAGCCCTTTTCAATCTATCCCTATTCAATCTCTGTTCAATAGAGTGCATGTCTGGAGAACTGCTGGCCGATCTAGTTGAGTGATGTCATTGTCCTGAAGGAGTCATCCACAAGATGTGCATGATGGGGGTGCAAGTTGTCGTCCTTGAAGACAAATGCCTCCCCAGTTTGCTGCCAATATGGTTGCACTATTGATTGGAGGATGGCATTCACGTTTCATACAGCCATATGGCGCCTTCCATTACCACCAGCTGCATACGTCAGCCTCACATAATTCCACCCCAAAACAGCAAGGACCTCCACCTTGTTACACTCACTGGACAGTGTGTCTAAGGCATTCAGCCTGACTGGAATGCCTCCAAACACGTCTCTGGCGATTGTGTGGTTGAAGGCATATGCAACACTCATCGGTGAAGAGAATGTGATGCCAGTCCTCAACAGTCCATTTGGTATGTTGTTGGGCCCATCTGTACCGTGCTGCATGGTGTCATGGTTGCGAAAATGGACCTTGCTACAGACATCGGAAGTGAAGCTGCACATCATGCAGCCAACTGCACACAGTTTGAGTCGTAACACGACATCCTGTGGCTGCACAAAAAGCATTATTCTACATGGTGGTGTTGCTGTCAGGGTTCCTCAGAGCCATAATCCATAGGCAGCGGTCATCCACTGCAGTAGTAGCCCTTGGGCCACCTGAACGAGGCACCTCATTGACAGTTCCTGTCTTTCTGTGTCTTGTCCATGTCCAAACAGCATCTCTATGGTTCACTCTGAGATGCCTGGACACTTCACTTATTGAGAGCCCTTCCTAGCACAAATTAACAATGCTTACATGATAAAACTGTGGTATTGACTGTCTAGGCATGGTTGAACTACAGACAACACGAGCTGTGCACCTCCTTCCTGGTGGAATGACTGAAACTGATTGACTGTTGGAACCCCTCCATCCAATAGGCGCTGTTCATACATGGTTGTTTACATCTTTGGGTGGGTTTAGTGACACCTCTGAACAGTTGAAGGGACTGTGTCTGTGATACAATATCCACAGTCAATGTCTATCTTCAGGAGTTCTGGGAACCAGGGGGATGCAAAACTTTGTTTTTATGTGTGTATATGGTACATAGAGGTCTCAGTAGATGAGTACCCCTGAGATACTCAGTGTCATGCACTAGTTTTCAAAGTGTTTATCTAATGTAACAAGTGAAAGTACAGTTGCCTAGTGAAGTGTATATGAAGGTGATTGCAGGGAGTGTTATCTTTCTGACCCTTACATTGAAGTAATATGATTCTATATAGTAATGAGTTGTGCAAGCAATGCAATGATTACATACAATAAAGTAATAAAATGTGTAAATAGTGCAATCTCTGTTTCTGTTGTTAGAGAAAAATCTGTACTAATTGTGAGATCTGCTGATGTGTGGTGTTATTTCATGAGGTTAATCTATTGTGTAATATGATGCAGGTGATTTTTCTTAGGTGATTATTATTATGGAGTATTTAGTGGAATAATGAGGTGATATTATGAGTATATGACATGAAGTTATTATGTTGATGCAATGAGGGGATATTTGATGTATTTAATGATGTATTGATATATTACTGATGTAATTAGGAGAATGATGCTTAGGAACTTGTATTTTCTTACTGTGAAGAAAGTTTATGAAAGACACACATAGTCAGCAAGGTTTTTAATGCAAGCAGTTTTTGATTTGAAGTAACAGATGAAAGTAAATACTCCACTATGTTTATGCAGAAAAGTTGATTCTATGTGAAGTGTGACATCTTTTGTAATTAGGTAACACGTCAGTAATCCACAGACTGAAAAGCACCTTGTTGGTAATTGATGTGAACAACATGGCACTTGAAAATAGGAAGTAAACTGGAGAATGTTTTTAGTGAATTAACAACTGTATCTATACATCACTACATACTTGTACATTGTTGAAAGGTCATGGGAAGTCAAAACTGTTTATTTCTGAACTTATGAAACTTTTTATACTTACACTGAACCATACAAGGTAAGTCAGGATGACACATTTGAACACTTGATGGTTGATGTATTCAGCACTCAAAAGGCTATATGAATTGAGCTACTTATTGTATACTACTTGTATACTATTGTATACTACTTATTGTAACTTGAGACATATAACTGTTTTGTTACTGCTTCTAAAAATCTAATTAGTTATTTTGTTACTTTTCTGAAAATCTGATGAGGTATTTATTAAGTTTTTGAAACATTGTATCCTAGATGGGAGACACTATATTGAATTTGTCTTTTGTTTGATGTGTACAAAGTGTTACAACCATACAGTGACTTATTGAAACATGTAATGATCAACATTTATCTGTACAGAAATTCCAGTTTTCGACTGCTTCAGCAAAATGATATCCCACACAATGACTTTTAAATATCTTAGTGCTATTCACGGAAAGTTGCTACACACCATATAGCGGAGATGCTGAGTCACAGATAGACACACAAAAAGATTTTCATGCTTAAAGCTTTCAGACAACGGCCTTTGTCAACAATAGTCACACATACATACACACACACTCATGCAAATGTAACACACACACACACACACACACACACACACACACACACACACACACACACACACACACACACACACACATCCATCCCGGATTTTCCATTGTTTGATCTTAGTATTATTACATATTTTCTTTGATGTTTTGATATTTATGTAACCATCTATGAGTATGAGGGTGATTCTTGAAAGATGCTAACAGGTACAAAGACTACTTTCCCATTGAATACTATACTCACACCCCATAAACACTGCATAACATTTTATTGTTTTTGTAAATACCTTGAAGATACTGTCTGATAACTAGTGATATATGTATACTGGTCTTTGTCTTTGAACTACTTGTAAATAGTGCAGAATGCATCATGCAATTTTAAATTGATGTCTATGACACAGAGTTCTGAAACAAACAAATCCTATCTTCACCAAAGTGTGTAAAAAATATCAGGAGAGTTACTGAAATCTGTGGGCACTTGTTCCCCAATATATTTTCGTATTACCTAAGTGAACATTTTCCAATTCTATCTAGCTTTAAGTGAATTTTCAACTAGAAATGATAAGTAAATTTCAGACAACCCCATGATCTGGGGAGGACATTTTCATTTTTGTGTTTAAATGTTAGTTACATTACTCGTTCTATGGACATTCACCATAGTGCTTATAAGTATAGGTTATTTCATTGATGTTGTATAGTATCCTCAGCAATGAGTTGAACCAAATTGACAGTGAACTTAGCTGTGTGCTTAAACACACTACATGGTATACTAAACTGGACTTGAACTTAAATTGTTATAAATAACTTTTAGTTATGTGATAGATTTTACCACTTGGTATTCCAGACTGAAGTTGTGCCATGTTAGCACACTGGACTTATATTTGAACTACTATACACATAATCTAATATCCTGGAACTGAGTAATGCTTATGTAGCACACAGAACTTTACTAAATGCTTTGACATTTTAGTAGTATCTATGCTGCACACAGTATTTCATGAACTACTGACAATGTAAAATGGTACTGTAAGCCATGGTAGTGCCAAAAAGGCACAGAGGACTTGCTTCTGAGATATGGCATCGCATTTTTTGTATTGAAATTGGTATCACAATCTACAATATTGCAAATGGTATCACATTTTTACAATTATGATGAAAGTAACAGAAAAGTTTGTTTTCAAAATTGATTTAACTTTTCAAAAATTGAGTACCTTTAGGAAGTCAAGTGTATAAGGGAACAAATCATTTATCTTATTATTTTCTGCATACAAGTTAAAATTTACTGATTTTTGAGCATTAGTTTAGTCTTGTTACCCTTAATGCATTAATATTTGCTTTACAGTTTTGTCTAAGTATTTTTTTTGACGTTGCTAATTATTATTTGTACAAAATTGAACAACATAATTACATCTGACAAAATCTAAAATTTTTTTGTTAGAAGTAACATTTTTCAATTTTTTTCAAGATTGCAACTTTGTCATTTATTATCCAATTGTAAGTTAAGGACAAGTGCATTACACCTAAAAGTGAATGAGAGACCAGAGCACATTCATTGGACATTGTAATGTGCAATAAGCTGTCTGGACCATGTATATTCTCAAATTTATGATCTTATCCCTTTTGCGATCTTATTTGAAATTTTTTAAACTCTGACTGTATAGTTGTATATTTTGTGCTAACACAATTAACCCCTGTGACAAAAAAAAAAATCGTAGAATCACTGTACCACAAAAAGGTAAATTTTTTGTTACGTGAATATATATTATCATAATTGTTTTATTGTGCTGTTGAGTAAATTTTATTTTCTGTAAATTATTTTCGATTTAATGTTCTATGTTTCAATCTTAATATGACTATGTCTTTACTGATGTACTTTGGAATGATGTTAACGGGGGGTGAGTTCTTTTTTTTCTGGTGGGAAGGAAGGAAGGAGGGATGGAAAGTTTTTCTGTTGTGCTCAGTTATTCGACAAAGTGTAAATTCAAGTTGTGTACAAATGGAATGTATTTTTCTGAGTAAACACTGTAACTGATGTCAGTAAAGCATCTAGGACTATTAAATATGAAAATTACATACAAATCAATTTGTTGTCTATGTTATTCAAGAAACACATCAACCTATTAGGTTTCCAGACCTACAAGAGAATCTGGGTTCCAGACAAAAGAAATTCAAGCAATGGATTGAAGGAGAGCCTCAAAAAACAAGATGAGTATTTTTTCATAAACTACCACTAGACCTGGCCAATATTTTTTACTCTATGAACATTTATTACAATTAACAGTCATACAAATGTCTATAACAAAGGAGGTCATTAAAACATTACAGAAGATGTTAATCCATTTTGTAAATAGTCATCATAATGATTAGGACACGCTATTAGCCAACATTATGGCTTTATATAATTTGAGTTTCGTGTCAGTATGGGTCTATCACTGTAAAAGGTAGAAGATGGCCAGAAAATGCCATCACTATTCGAGGTAGTGAAGCCCAAAGAAGGGAAGAATGGAAAATCGGTAAATAATGTCAAAAGAACGTTATGCAAGGTTGTAATGATTCTCTCCTTTTAAGGTGCGTACAAAATTTTTACTTTTTCTGACATTGCATGTGAGTGAACTACACTGTAATGACTTTGTAAAAGATCATCCTCATCTCTTGGCACTTTTGTGTCCTGGTCAGCAAATTGCTGAAGGTGGTTTGAAGCTGGACTACCAGAATTGCTGCAGTCTCACCAAAATGTTTGGCTGTAGATCTTGAAGACTGCGAGGGTCCTTGTGATACACCTTAGACTTGGGGATTTCCCACACAAAGTAATCACACACTGAAAAATCAGGTGACCTGCATGGTCATCTAGGGCCATAACCAGACTGACATCTGTTAACAACTCTGTTAGGAGTGAAGATTGTATAAGTGTACTACAAGGTTTAGCTGGCTTTATGGGCAGTTGCTCCATCCTGTTGGAAGTACTTATAGGTCTTTTGCTTCACATACAATCACCACCACTCATTCAGGTCACTTTTATTTGCTCCACCCTGTACTTTTCTTGAAACATTCTTTGTATGTCATGCATTCAACAGTTTTCTTTCAAGAATTTGCATGTCAGTACCTTAATAAAATCAACATCGTCAATTCTATTTTCTGTTCCTATAGAGGATAATTACATTGACTCCACTAATGGCCTCCTTATATAAAATATTATACTATTCAGCACACAAGTCCGAAACTACCTTTTTCATAAATGAAAAAATGAATTATTCCCAGAATGATGATTTCTAAATAACTTAGGATAAATATTTCCTCAGTCCTTACTGAAAAAACATTAGAATTTGAGATTAATCATACAAAGGGGATCTTTCATAATTTGGATGCAAGGATAAACAAAAAACAATTGTAGAAATATTTTTAGTATAATATTTGTACCTTATGCAGGTGGCAAGGGTAAAATACAGGGAGTGAAAGGCTATTTACAATTTGTACAGAAACCAGATGGCAGTTATAAGAATGGAGGGGCATGAAAGGGTAGCAGTGGTTGGGAAGGGAGTGAGACAGGATTGTAGCCTATCCCTGATGTTATACAATCTGTATATTGAGCAAGCAGTGAAGGAAACAAAAGAAAAATTCGGAGTAGGTATTAAAATCCATGGAGAAGAAATAAAAACTTTGAGGTTCGCCGAAGATGTTGTAATTCTGTCAGAGACAGCAAAAGACTTGGAAGAGCAGTTGAGTGGAATGGACAGTGTCTTGAAAGGAGGATATAAGATGAACATCAACAAAAGCAAAACGAGGATAATGGAATGTAGTCGAATTAAGTCAGGTGATGCTGAGGGAATTAGATTAGGAAATGAGACACTTAAAGTAGTAAAGGAGTTTTGCTATTTGGGAAGCAAAATAACTGATGATGGTCGAAGTAGAGAGGATATAAAATGTAGACTGGCAATGGCAAGGAAAGCGTTTCTGAAGAAGAGAAATTTGTTAACGTCGAGTATAGATTTAAGTGTCAGGAAGCCATTTCTGAAAGTATTTGTATGGAGTGTAGCCATGTATGGGAATGAAGCATGGGCAATAAATAGTTTGGAGAAGAAGAGAATAGAAGCTTTTGAAATGTGGTGCTACAGAAGTAAGCTGAAGATTAGATGGGTAGATCACATAACAAATGAGGAAGTATTGAATAGGATTGGGGAGAAGAGAAGTTTGTGGCACAACTTGATTAGAAGAAGGGATTGGTTGGTAGGACATGTTATGAGGCATCAAGGGGTCACCAATCTAGTATTGGAGGGCAGTGTGGAGGGTAAAAATCGTACAGGGAGACCAAGAGATGAATACACTAAGTAGATTCAGAAGGATGTAGGTTGCCGTAGGTACTGGGAGATGAAGAGGCTTGCGCAGGATAGAGTAGCATGGAGAGCTGCATCAAACCAGTCCCAGGACTGTAGACCACAACAACAACAACCACCTTATGCAGACTATTACAGAGATCAAACAAAATTTTATTATTATTCAAGTGTTCTTAGGTTCAATTGAAAACAGTTTTCTATCTTCTTGAAAACATGAAGCTACAAAACAGGAAGATATTGATAAAATGTGTTTTACATTTTGATGAAATCACATTTGAGCCACTTGTCAGTGAAAAGCAAATCAAAAATATTTTTGCATGTTCTTGGAACTTTACTTATGCCATTTTTCAGCACACAAGTGAGATAAAGGTTTTATTTCAATACAAGTCACTTTAAATCTTATTTTTTAGTAGTAGTCTATTTTTTAAGTAACCATGTGTTGAGTATTCAACTAATTTGATCTTACTATATTTTTTCTACTCACTATTTAGCAGAGATGCAGAGTCGTAATAGGCACAAAAAAAAGATTAGACAAACAGACAGACAGACAGACACACACACACACACACACACACACACACACACACACACACACACACACACACACACAAAAATGCAACTTGCACACACATCTGCAGTCTCAGACAACTGAAACCACATTGCGAGCAGCAGCACCAATGCACGATGGGAGCGGTGACTGGGTGGGGGTAGGAGGAGGCTGGGGTGGGGAGGGGGAGGGATACTATGGTGGGGGTTGTGGGTAGCAGACAGTGAAGTGCTGCAGTTTAGACAGATGGCAAGAAAGGAGAGAAATAAAAAGAAATTAAAGACTGGGTGTGGTGGTGAAATGATGAAATGATGGCTGTGTAGTGCTGCAATGGGAACGGGGAGGGGGAGGGGGGGGGGGCTGGATGGGAGAGGACAGTGACTAATGAAGGTTGAGGCCAGGAGTGTTACAATTCAGAATCCTTCCCATAAACACCACCCTTACCACCTTTTCTGAATTGTGCAGGTGGGAACTTTCCCTGCAATACATCCTACTTTTTATTTCTCTCCTTTCTGCTACTTACCCCCACCCACCCACGCCCCATCTTCTCTCCAGCACTCCGCCTGCACTGCAGCACTTCACTGTCTGCCACCCCCACTATACTATCCCTCCCCATCCCTGCCCCAGACTCCTCCTAACCCCCACCCAGTCGCCACTCCCATCATGCACTGGTGCTGCTGCTCACAGTGTGGTTTCAGTTGTGTGAGACTGCAGACGTGTGTGCAAGCTGCATTTCCGTGAATGTGTGTGTGTGTGTGCTTGTGTGTATATGTGTCTATTGCTGACAAAGACCTTAATGGCCAAAAGATATAATTGTTTGAGTGTGCCTACGTGACTCAGCATCTCCACTATATGGTGAGTAGCAACTTTCCTTCTCTTATTGTTACATTGCAATCTGGATTTTCCATTGTTTGATTATATCTTTTTTTCTGTATGATCTATAAAGACTTTTTCAACACTTTCTGGTACCAGCACCTTTACTAGTGGGCACTCACTCTGAAGTATGCTAAATGTAATCTGGGTGCTATCTAAAGCCAAAGCATGGGATAATTCTTGTTTTGTCAATTTCATATATGACAAGAGCCACTTGGCTTCAGCTAATCTAAGGTACCATTTTGTGACTTCTCTTTCAGAAGAAGATATTTTTAGAAATATTGAAACCTAGGTCAAGGGCTAATAAACCTTTGTTTTGCAACTGGTTGGCTGATGTTTTCAATCTCTTCAGATTTACACAATTGCTGTTTCGAAGCCATGTTTAAGATTTTGACATCTTTTATGTATTATAGTAACCCAGTCCTCCTCCCTAATAAATCAAATTGTGACATGATGCAAAGGTCACAACTAAGAGAACAACCATAAAACATGGAAAAATTTAGGGGAACAATGGAAATAACATACGGAAAGAGAAGAGGACAAGACTTGTGATGAGTACGTAACTAGGTTTATTTCTTCTTGTTTGTTCACAATACTGAACATGTGCATGCCGTTGCATCATGTAGACAACCAACAAACTTTTACAGGAACAAAGTGATTTTACAAATGTTATTCTATGTGAATATAGAGACAATTGATTCAATTTTTTACACATTTGTCAATTGTTCTTCAAAAAGTAATCAAAATCTAACTGAACTGGAAACAGTTCTTTCAGAATCAGAAGAAAGGAACTCCACTTTATGTAACAAATGATTTCTTTGTATTTAAAACTGATTTTCATTTTAGAATCGTTATATAAGCACAAAATATGAATGTCATAATAACCTTATGCTTCTTATTGATGAAAAATATGAACAAAATTTTCACTATGCATTGATATTAAGAGTCTTAATCAAAAAATTGTTACAAATGATAATACAGATTTTCTTTACCTTTTCTTAATATTTGTCATTATTATGAAAAGGATCGCTTGCTACTCACCATATGGTAGATATGTGGAATCATAGACAGGCATAATGAAAAGACTGCTAGCAAGTAAACTTTCAGCCAAAATGCCTTCTTCTGACATAGACAACACACACACCCACCCACCCACCCATCCACACACACACACACACACACACAACACACACACCACACACACACACACACACACACACACACACACACACACACAAATACACTCTCACACACATACATATGACAACTTCTGTGGCTGCTGCGGCCAGTCTGTGAACAACTGTGCATGATAGGAGGTGGGGGTAAGGTGGAGGCTCAGAGGGGGACTGATGGCAGTTTATTGGGGTGGAGATTGGGGGAAAGTTAAGTGCTGCTTATGATGACATGGACAGAGGATGGGGCAGCTAGGTGCAGTCATAAGGTTAGATGAGGGTTAGGATGGAGGGGGGGGGGGGGGGGGGCACATTGTTGGAATACAAGATTGTGCAGTGCTGGAATGGGAATAGGGAAGGGGGCAGGTGGCTATAGGACCATGACTAAGAAAGTTTGAGGATAAGAGGGTCACAGGAAGGTAGGTTATATTGCAGGGAGTGCCTACCCCCCACCACCCTGCGCAGTTCAGAAAAGCTGGTGTCAGTAGGAAGGATGTAGATGCCACAGGCTGTGAAGCAGTATGCTCAGCAATTGGGTGGTACAGTTGTTTCTAGGTCACAGTTTGTCAGTAGCCATTCATGTGGACAGATTGCATGTCATTCGTCATGCTCAAGTAGAATGCAGCACAGTGGTTGCAGCTTAGCTTGTAGATCATATGACTGGTTTCACAAATAGCACTGTATTTGATGGAGTAAGTGATGCTTGTGACCAGACTGGAGTAGCTGGTGGTGGGAGGATGTATGGGATAGGGCTTGCATCTAGGTCTATTACACTTATATAAGCCATTAGGCAATGGGTTGCATGTAGCACTTGAGTAAGAATGGATGAGGATATTGTGTAGGTTCAATGGATGATGGATTACCACTGTGGGAGGGGTGGGAAGGGTAGTGGGTAAGACAGTTCTCATTTCATGGAAAGCCTGTCGAGATGGAGGGGAGAGGAGTAAGGGGGCAAAATTCCTGGGGCTCAAGTGTCATGGGTGCCCAAATCTCTGAAGGATTCAGGTCTTTGAGGGTGATCTGTGTGCAAATATCAGACTGCAATTCTGAAATAAATTTTGTATCATGTTGCATTTTAGAACATGTCCGAAGATGGTAGCACTCATTTGTAATAGAGGTCAGTGTTGCCAAGTCAGCAATGTTATAATTACATCTTCAGTAACACAAGTTTGCATGTGGAAATTCCCTATTACAGTGGCTCTTCTACAAATGAACAAGGAAACGTGTGCATCTAGCAAAATCTAATTCCTCAGTTCTTTCTTGTTAACAGCAGATAGCAACTGACAGTGCCAAAGTAAAGCATTACTATTAACTATGCCACTTCTGGGATTCCCCTTACTGTTCATAAAGTCACCATCTCCATGTACAACTGTCACCAGTTACCTGCACCCAGAGCAGGTGTAACACCTATGGTTTCATACACGGTAATACCAAGAGCTGAGAGCAATGTGCCTCAACATTGTCTTGAGAGATTTGAGTTGGATACACTGATAGTGATTCATTTTACAACCTCTTGGCAGTTGTGTGTTAGGTGTGCAAGAATGCAAGCTTATTTACATGATATTAACACCATGAACTCTAAACACAAGTCTGGGGCAATGAAGAGAAAAGAAAGAAAGAGAGCAAGGGAAAAAAGGGTCAGACAAACTTATTCAGCCTTGGATATGTTTCTACCCCTATGTGTAACAAGAACAAAAATGACAAAAATCACCCACCTGGTGTTCAAGCTGCAGAAATGGAAAACGGCAAGGATGAATCTCTTACGTGACTGTGGAATAATTACTATTTATTAATTTGTTAGTCTTTATAATTTTATTTCCTTCAGTGGACTGTTGTATAAAATTTTCATTTATAGCCACATGGTAAACAGTATACTATTTTTGCAGTGTCCAATGATAATGCAGGAAACAAAAGTCATACAACTGAATTTAATGAGAACTGCGCCAAAGCTGAATCATTAAAATACGAGGGCCGTTCAGAAAGTAACTTCCGGTTGATTTAAAAAAATACACCAAGTTAAATAAAAATATTTTAATATATACATCTTACAACTACATCTTTGCACTATTTTTCTACATAGTCTCCATAGTGATTGAGGCACTTAGCGTATCTCTTCACAAGCTTTGAAATTCCTTCTGCATAAAAATCACCCGCTTGTGCCTGGAGCCAGCCTGTGACCGCATCTTTGAGCTCTTCGTCGTCATCAAACCGCTGTGACCCGAGCCATTTCTTCAAATGCATGAAGAGGTGATAATCACTTGGCGCCAGGTCTGGGCTGTAAGGTGGATGGTTGATAACGTCCCACTTGAAGGACTCAAGAAGGGCCGTTGTTCTGCGAGCAGAGTGAGGACGGGCGTTATCGTGCAAAAAAACGATACCGGAAGTCAGCATACCACGGCGTTTGTTCTGTATAGCCCGTCGTAACTTTTTTATTGTTTCACAGTACACGTCTTGATTAATGGTCATACCACGTTCCATGAATTCAACCAACAACACCCCTTTGGCATCCCAAAACACCGTTGCCATCAGTTTTCTGGCAGAAAAATCTTGCAAGGCTTTTCTTGGTAGGCGAATTTGAATGTGCCCACATCTTTGATTGTTCTTTTGTCTCAGGGTTCACGTACTTAATCCAGGTTTCGTCACCGGTCACGATTCTGTTTAACAATGGTTCTCCTTCGTCCTCATAATGTGACAGAAAGTCTAATGCAGAGGCCATTCTTTGAGTTTTGTGGTGGTCGGTAAGAATTTTGGGCACCCATCGTGCACAGAACTTACGGTAACCCAATCTTGCTGTCACTATCTCGCACAAGAGAGTCTTAGAAATCTGTGGAAAACCAGTAGACAACTCCGACATTGAGAAACGTCGATTTTCACGAACTTTTGCATCAACTGTCTGAACGAGTTCGTCAGTCACCAATGATGGTCTACCACTCCTCTCTTCATCATGAACGTTTTCTCGTCCACTTTTAAATAAACGTACCCATTCACGGACAACTGCTTCACTCATAACTCTTGGTCCGTACACGGCACAAAGCTCACGATGAATAGCTGCTGCAGAATATCCTTTGGCTGTAAAAAACCTTATGACAGCACGCACTTCACATTTGGCGGGGTTTTCTATTGCAGCACACATTTCAAACTGCCACAAAAACTAAAGTAGCGCAGGTACGACTTTCACTCGACCACGGCTTGATGCCGACTGACCTGTTGAGTGCGTGAACGCACAGATGGCGTCGCTACTCCCCTCACAACCCGCACTGTGACCAACCGGAGGTTACTTTCTGAACCGCCCCCGTACATTACTGATAAATCACTTTTTACTGTCTTGGGGTTACAATTTGGCCTGCCCTTGATCAGTATTTGTCATAGACCATTGTCATTGAACAACTGCTAATGTACGTAAGCTAACAGTGGTTGGCACTGAATTGTTACCAGTGTGTTGAGCCATTATACTGTGGCTGATGGTAAGTGACCATGACTAAAGAGCTACAATCCACTTTCGCAAAACACTGTTACTCCCATGTATTGGTTCTGGCCATAACAAATTATCAGTATGACATGTGAAGTGGCCAGAACTGCCCAAGCATAGCAGTTGTTTGCAGATGGAACAAAGAGGTAAGCAGCAGTGGAATATTGCAGTGGAGGATCTCCTGCAATGCTCGCAACATTTTCAACTCATGCTACGGTTTGACCACTTGCTGTGATATAAATTACACACTGGAGTAACAAGGTTTCATGCATGTGCAAAACAATGATGTTCATATTCAGATGTTACAATTATATGTAGAATTGAATAGGAAATGAAATTAAGGCCACAGCTCAAGGCCAAACAATAGGAAGTTCAAAGCATAATTGTTACTGCAGTGCCACACAATGTCAGCTCATACTGACTGGTTGTAGTGGTGAAATTACTATAGCTGTTGAATGTAAACTGAAAAAGGTGGTGGCCAAAAACACCAGGCATAACATTTTGTGTCAGATCTTCTACACTGAGGCAAAACTGAACTGAGGTAATTGTGCACCCTTGGCTGAACTGCCAAAACTGCACCCTCCCCTTTCTCCCCTCCCCAACCCCTCTGGAAAATAACTTTCTGCCATTTTGTCTGATCTCATTTGACAAGTTTTAATTTTGTGAGAAGGTTTAATAAAAACAAAACACAGCAAAACTGATTGTTTATTGAGGTTTGATATAAGAATGACAGTTAAAGGTGAGCAAAGTGATTAGCAAAAGACATTTAAGTTTTTAGGTGCTTCAGTGTGTGTCAGAGTTTAGTTCACATTAGAATAAACCAAAATACCTTATACTAAGTGAGAACTACTTTCAGCATCCTTACGACACCAGATGCTTAAGCAATTCAGCTGGTGACCAGTGGCACCATGTACGTTTGTTTCCACTAGGGTGTAGCACAGACAAACAGAGTACAAGAACTAACAAGTCCCATAATATTAGTAATCAGCCGCAAAAGGCTTATTCTTGAATAATTTTTTATTTACACCTCAGATCATACCAAACGAAACATGGGAGCAGTAAATTATTGGTTGAAGGGGCAAGTAAATTTCATAATGTATCCTCTCCACCTCAGTTGGTAGAAATCACCAAAACTAGGGAGCCTTCAGTCAAATGGCATACTTGCTTCAGCACCCTTTACAGATTTTTGAGATCCTACAATACCATAATGAAGCACTGGCAACAACTCTATTGTTGAACATGGACTAGCTGTGTAGGTAGTATTGTGTGAACAGAGCACACTGTTGCCACATGAACCTGGACATCTGTTGGGTAGTAGCCATTTTTTTATGCTGCTACTTGGACAGAACGACTTTGTAGAAATGACACTATGACAGCAGAGTGCATTTACAGTCATAGGAGAGGGAAAGGCTTCTTCTCATAGGCAGAGGATAAGCACATAAGGGTTACGAGAATTCACATATGTCTGTTGGTTAATTCTTAAAATGTGTTTCGCCCTTACTTTTTTTCAGTCAGTGTTTGCAACCCCCTGTACCCACGCCCTTGGTACAGGCCTATCCTGCCACTTCCTTGGTACAGCCCTGCTCTGAAGTAAAAACTATTCCATGGATAGGAATGAGTAGGTTTTAACAGTAAACCCATCTTCCCTACTTAAAGTGCACTCCGATCACATCAGCTGATGCTGATTGCAGCTTTTCTATGTATAAAATCTTGTTGGCAAATAATCAGTGACCCATGAGAATGAGAATGAAATTGTAACAAGTTCATTCGAATACAGGTATCATGAACCATTATGATGATTTGCAAACTGTCTCTACCTCAAAACAGCAGTTTCATGATTGTCATGTCAAATGTATATTTAACGTGCTTCATTGTTTGGCCACCTGTGGGACTAGCTGACACCTACGCTTTCTTCTTCTTCTTCTTCTTCTTCTTCTTCTTCTTCTTCTCTCTCCCCCCCTCTCTCTCTCTCTCTCTCTCTCTCTCTCTCTCTCTCTACGTCAGTCAAATGCCACAACTTCCCATTTGTGGTCAGCACTTATAACACTGTGAGTAGCAGTTTTACAAATGTTAACTAAAGGAGTCATGAATTACTCCTGTTGCTTACCATATGTTCATTAACATCCTTTTTTATTATGTGTTCGTTATGACAAATGAATAATATTGTGTTCTTGGTTTGGGTAATATAGGCTACAATTTTGTTGATGATTGCTACTAATTATCTGCTGTGTTTCAAGAATGAAAACATGGTTCAAGCAGGCTGTAATCTATTTACTGTCAGTGCTATTAGCTAATTTTGACTGGCAGTCATTTTCACAAGCTTCAAGTCATATTTGTGATGTGAAGCCTGAGGCTTTTGATAAGTGCTTGCAAATGACCAATGGTCAAAATTAGCTAATAGCACTGACAGTAAATAGATTATTGCCTGCTTGGACCCTTTTTTTGTTCTTAAAACATAATTAAGCTGTGGCCCCTCACAAAACAAAATTCTATCCACTGTGTATTATCAATGTTTATAAACAACAATACACTAACTTCCCGAATGTTACAAATGCTGGAAATTATCTAATTCCAAGGAAAATTAAGATTGGTTAAGCTGGTAGAGAGTGGCTGCAATATGTCCGATGTACAGATGTACGGCTAGTGCTATTGGCATTATGTATATTTATGAAAATCAGTGTTTCAGGTTAGGGTTAATGAATTAATTTCAAATGGAAAAGTGATTTGTGTTTAGACTCCGTAAATATATGATGTAATATCAGTTAAAGTGGCCAGGTCCCTACCTCAGTAAGCTGTTGATAAGTACATTGTCACTTCAACGTCTTTCAAAATTTTATCATTCCACTGGTAGGCCTCTGAGAGCAAGTAAGCCAGTGGCAATGTAAGTGTAATTTGTAGAAAAACATTTAGCAAATACTTCATTTCAGTGTGCAGTTTTGTTGCTTTACAACTGGTATTAAATGTGCACATTTAATATCAAAAAATTTTGTGCAGATGCGCTTTGTGTGGTCACTGACAACAGCGGTTATGAACATGCATATGCAGTTTAATTTCACCGATATATGTGTAGTGGTATTCCATGCAGGTCAGTACCTATGCCATATTCCTTCTAAACTGAGACAAGTTAATGTGTGTATGTAACCCATAACCACAAGTATAGTATCTGACCTACATTCTCAGATCCTGCAGTTTGACTGTTGTACAGAAGATGGAAAAATTGTTCATTTTGAGAGTTGCTTTCCATGCTCTAGGATTCATACACAAAATGCTTTTCTGCTGAACAATTCTTCAGCAGAATGAAATTACACAAGGATATATTAAATTTACACTAGGTTAAGATGTACCTTCCTTTACAAGGCTAACAGGCACCTAGTAGTTGTTTTCTTCGATGAGAGGCTATGAGGCAGAACACAAAAAGCAAAATTATTAAATGCTTTGGAGGAACCAGAAGAAATTCCTGTGATTAGTCAGGGCAAGTCATGCCCATCCATTAGCCAGCACGTGGACAGCTTTTGGCCAGTCATGATGCACTGGAATTGGGAAAATATCTGGACTGAATGCATTCCTGTGATCATGACCGGTTGTGATTGTTACTCGAACAAACCTAATTCATCTCAACAATAAGGTAAATTAAAAAAATTACATACAGTGCTCAAAACCCTTGTTTATGAAATATTTGTTAAACATTTACTATATGATAATTTTATAATGTATTTTCATAAGATTTATGTCATTACTTAAAGTCATTTCTAGTGTTGTATGTTCTGACCATCCCCACTGTCTTGTTGCCCAATGTTGAACTTACTGATGTCTCGAGTAAGTTAGTAATCTGGGTGGCTGGTCACATTTTCACAGCACTTGCACACTGAGATAGTGACACACTGCAGCCAGTGACAGGGGCAGTCGAATATTAGTAACCAGTTCTGTTAATAATCTTTAGGAAATACATTCCATAAATAAAATACTATTAACTGCTTATCTTATTTCAGAAGTCCATAATCATCATTGTAATTACATTAAGTACTTATAAATGTTAACATTTAAAAGTTTTCACATAGCTTTGTAGTAGTGGATTTTTATTTTTGCATGTCTTCATTGTGGTATTGTTCACCTCATATTAGCCAAGATTGGGTAGCACATTTATCTCACCCACTTGCTACTTGCACCAGGGAAGAACAGCATTCTGTTATTTGGTTTTTGCATAGTGAAGGTGTGAAATGTATTGAAATTCATTGATGAATGAAGGTTCAGTACAGTGATGCATGTTTGTCACAGCAGCAAGTCTACAAATGGAGTAGGAAGTTTGCAAATGGTGTGACTTCAGTGGAAGATGCTTCTCGTCCAGGTCAGGCACAATGAGTTGTGACTCCACAGAACATTGCAGCAGTTGAAGCCGTAGTGAAGGAAAACCACCGAGTGACACTGAATGACACTGCAGCATGTTTACAGATTTTTATGTTTACAGATTAGTCATGAGTCAGCACACCACATTGTGCATGATGTGCTTCAGTTTCATGAAGTGTCTGCAAGATGGGTGCCATGGCAGCTGACTCCTGAAATGAGAGAACGACGTGTTGATGCTTGTGAAGAACTTCTTCAGCACTTTGAATAAGAAGGTGATGGCTTCCTTGCAAGAATCATCACTGGGGACAAAACTTGGGTTCACTTCCATCAACCAGAAATGAAGAGAGTGAGCAAGGAATGGCACCATTTCTCATCACCAAAACCAAACAAGTTTCGAACAGAACCATTAGCAGGGAAGGCTATGCTGACTCTCCTTTGGGACAAAAAAGGCGTCATTTTGGAGCATTCCATGCCTAGAAGGACCACTGTCACCAGTGTATCATACACATATCTCCTGAAAAATCATTGGTGGCCTGCAATCAAATCAAAGCAATGTGGATTGCTGTCAGCAGGTATCCTTTTGCAACATGACAATGCAAGGCCTCATACTGCCCGTACAACAGTTGCAACAATCACAGACCTGCATTTTGAGTGTCTTCCTCATCCACCATACTCACCAGACCTTGCCCCAAGTGATTTCCATATGTTTGGACCACTCAAAGATGCAATGGGAGGAAAGAAGTTCCGTTCTGATGAAGAGGTACGCCACATGGTGCATGAGTGGATGAGAGGGCTACCAAAAGAATTTTTTTCTAAAGGAATTTATGCACTATGTAAGGGCTGGAGGACTCACATTGAGCATGGGGGAGATTATGTTGAAAAGTGATACAGCTTTGTACCACATCTGTACAATAAATAACATTTCAAAAGATATTTAAGGTTTTCATTCAACTCACCCTCGTACTTATAAAAAAATAGGAGACCTTACTTTTGCCCGTACATTGAAAAGCAACACTCTTCATCATGCCTTGCCCTCATGAAGGCACCAAAATAATAACTGAACTGACATAGCCCATAAACTTCTTTCTTTTTTATTGTCCATAAACACTTTTTTATTCACTAAAGCAATAGATGCTTTGGCATTGCTAACACTGGCTGACTATAGTAATTTAAGTAAAAAATTATAAATCTCCTTTTTAAAACATATATAAAGTCATTAGAAATTACTACCATAATGGGGAACTTTTCTTCAATTAACTCCATTATACTGAGACAATAGAAGAAAAATACATAGTATAATCTAATTATTATAAGATGACTAGGTAAGTAACAGACAAACCTTGCAACACAGAAATTAAAATTGATGCAACATAGAAATTAAAATTGATAAAGCAATATTCACAACCAAACACAGTAACCAGATAGTCAATTTTGACATCTTAGAAAGCTTTCCACATCTCAGGTAGTGGTAATCTCATCTCTATATAACATTTCACAGTACAATACGATCTGATTACAATATTTGGATTCTACAAGGCTTCAATGTCATTCTTTACTTAGCACAGTTGATAATTACATTTCTTTTTTATGTAATAACTCAGTTAAATTATTATTACACATGGTTCTGTATTTTCAAGTTTACAAAACTCAGCTAAAATTTTACTTTCATTCTTGTCTTAGGTGCCACAATTAACTACTTTATCCAGCTACAGATACATACCCTGATTATGTTTTACATTATTTCCCGAATTGTAAATTACTACCATATATAATACTACAGTAAGTCTCTAGTCCACTGTTTCCTCAGCACAGTTCTCTATAATACATCAATATAATCATCATTATTATAATTATCCTCATCATAAACCCATAAGACTTTTCACTAATTCTCAATTCTTACAAACTATTCTCATCTTACAGCACGTCACTAAACATCACCAATAACAGTAAACTCACCTTACAGGAACATCAAGATAGTACCACAACATTCATTTCTTCATTACTATGTTACAGAGTCCAAATCCAGTATTATGACATTCAACATATTATATACAACAAAGAAAATTATATTATGAACTGAATAAATGAACAGGAATTGACAGTCTTTCACTTAAAGCTTACTCTAAACACTGACAAGTAACACTGTAAAAAACAGACTAATTACTTCTCATGAAAGACCATAATAAAATGCAAAGCATGACTTTTTACAATGTGTAGAAAGTAACAAAGTAAAAATAATATTACCACATTTAAATTGTTTGTACAAAAATGAATGAAAAACTTTAACTACATACTTACATATGGTAGAAAACATTTTGTTTCTACAAATCTATTTTTTTGTGGAACAGAAACATATAACTTTCTCTTTTTTTCTTTTTGCACTACAACTATGTTGCTTTCCAGAATGAAAATTGGGGCCAATGGAAGCGTTTGATCCCACCCATCTACTTTTGACTGTTGATGTACGGGTGTTGTGGTGTGTGATGTCATTACAGACAGAAGTTTATGAGTTGGTTGTGTTTGTAAATGTCATCTTATTATGTCTGATGATGCCCTCTGGTGGTGTGTGTGTACAAGGTGGTAGTAATGTGTTGTATTGGGTCCGTTTGAGCTTTGGTGTTCAGTGTGTGTAGTTCGGGATGTAAGTTTTGAAGTTTTTCAGTCAATCATCAATTAAAATTAACATTTTCACTAGGTGTTATTGGTTTGCTGTTTGTGGTGCGGTAAGACATTTAATTTATTGTGAATATGAGATTTTCAATTAATCATTTAATTTATTGTACGGCTTCTGATGTTAGGTATGGATACAATGATGAAATATAACAGTGCTAAGCTGAATTTAGTAATTGGAAAGGACATGTTGTCCATTGTTAAATTCCTCTAGTTATTTGTACTAATTGCTTGGATTGTGAAGTGTAGTATTTGTTGTGAGAACATGAGGATGACCAGAGTTCTGACATCTTGGACCAGGGACAGTGTGTGTGTGTGTGTGTGTGTGTGTGTGTGTGTGTGTGTGTGTAGGAGGGAGAGTAGGTGGCTGATCTAGTTTGCAGCACCGGGATTTGTTGGTGGTAAGTAATGAACCAGCAACCTTGCAATTGGTGCAGAGGCTTGCGTGCCTCAGCGATTAAGATAGCTGTACCGTAGGTGCAACAGCGATGGAAGGGTATCTGTTGGGACACCAGACAAACATGTGGTTCCTGAAGAGGGGCAGAAGTCCTTCCAGTAGTTTCAGGGGCAACAGTCTGAATGATTGACTGATACGGCCTTGTAACATTAACCAAACCGTCCTTGCTGTGCTGGTACTGTGAACGGCTGAAAGCAAGGGGAAACTACAGCCGTAATTTTTTCCGAGGGCATGCAGTTTTACTGTATGGTTAAATGATGATGACATCCTCTTGGGTAAAATATTCTGGAGGTAAAATAGTCTCCCATTTGGATCTCTGTGTGGGGAATAATCAGGCAGGTAAGTTAGATATTTTAAAAAGGGAAATGGATAGGTTAAAGTTAGATATAGTGGGAATTAGTGAAGTTCAGTGGCAGGAGGAACAAGACTTCTGGTTAAGTGAATACAGGGTTATAAATACAAAATCAAATAGGGGTAATGCAGGACTAGGTTTAATAATGAATCAAAAAATAAGAACGTGGGTAACTACTATGAACAGCATAGTGAATGCATTATTGTAGCCAGGACAGACAAGAAGCCCACGCCTACCACAGTAGTACAAGTTTATATGCCAACCAGCTCCACAGGTGATGAAGATATTGAAGAAATGTACGATGAGATAAATTATTCAGATACTGAAGGGAGATGAAAATTTAATAGTCATTGGGGACTGGAATTTGATAGTAGGAAAAGGAAGAGAAGGAAAAGTAGTAGATGAATATGCAATGGGGGTAAGAAATGAAAGAGGAAGCCGCATGGTAGAATTTTGCACAGAACTTAATCATAGCTAACACTTGGTTCAAGAATCATGAAAGGAGGTTGTATACATAGAAGAGACCTGGAAATACTGGAAGGGTTGAGATAGATTATATAATGGTAAGACAGATATTTAGGAACCTTGTTTTAAATTGTAAGGCATTTCCAGGGGCAGATGTGGACTCTGACCACAATCTATTGGTTATGAACTGTAGATTAAAACTGAAGAAACTGCAAAAAGGTGGGAATTTAAGGAGATGGGACCTGGATAAACTGACAGAACTAGAGGTTGTACAGAGTTTCAGAGAGAGCATTAGGGAATGATTGACAAGAATGGGGGCAAGAAATACAGTAGAAGAAGAATGGGTAAATTTGAGAAATGAAATAGGATGAAATAGTGAAGGCAGCAGAGGATCAATTAGGTAAAAAGCAAGAGCTAGTAGAAATCCTTGGGTAACAGAAGAAATATTGAATTTAATTAATGAATGGAGAAAATATAAAAATGCATTAAATGAAGCAGGCAAAAAGGAATACAAATGTCTCAAAAATGAGATCAACAGGAAGAGCAAAATGACTAGGCAGGGATGGCTAGAGGACAAATGTAAGGATGTAGAGGCATATATCACTAGGGGTAAGATAGATACTGCCTACAGGAAAATTAAAGAGACCTCTGGAGAAAAGAGAACCACTTGTATGAATATCAAGAGCTCAGATGCAAATCCATTTCTAAGCAAAGGAGAGAAAGCAGAAAGGTGGAAGGAGTATATAGAGGGTCTATAAAAGGGTGATGTACTTGAGGGCAATATTATGGAAATGGAAGAGGACATTGGTGAAGATGAAATGGGAGATATGATACTGCATGAAGAATTTGACAGAGCACTGAAAGATCTAAGTCGGAACAAGACCCCAGGAGTGGACGTCATCCCATTAGAATTACTGATAGCCGTGGGAGTGACAGCCCTGACAAAACTCTACTGTCTGGTGAGCAAGATGTATGAGACAGGTGAAATACCCTCAGACTTCAAGAAGAATATAATAATTCCAATCCCAAAGGAAGCAGGCAAAATATTGACACGAATTCTTGACAGACGAATAGAAAAACTGGTAGAATCCAACCTTGGGGAAGATGAGTTTGGATTCCATAGAATGTTGGAACACGTGAGGCAATACTGACCCTGTAAGTTATCTTAGAAGATAGATTAAGGAAAGGCAAACATATGTTTATAGCATTTGTAGACTTAGTTTTGACAATGTTGACTGGAATACTCTCTTTCAAATTCTAAAGGTGGCAGCAGGGGTGAAATAGAGTGAGAAAAAGCTATTTACAATTCATACAGAAACTAGATGGCAGTTATAAGAGTCGAGGGGCATGAAAGTGAAGCAGTGGCTGGGAACGGTGTGAAACAGGGTTGTAGCCTATCTCCAATGTTATTCAATTGAACAAGCAATAAAGGCAATGAAAGAAAAATTTGGAGAAGGAATTATAATCCATGGACAAGAAATAAAAACTTTGGGGTTTGCCGATGACATTGTAATTCTGTCAGAGACAGCAAAGGACCTGGAAGAGCAGTTGAACAGAATGGACAGTGTCTTGAAAGGAGGCTATAAGATGACCATCATCAAAAGCAAAATGAGGATAAAAGACTGTAGTCTAACTAAATCAGGTGATGCCAAGGGAATTAGAATAGGAAATGAGGCTGATGATGGTCGAAGTAGGGACGATATAAAATGTAGACTGGAAATGGCAAGAAAAGCGTGTCTGAAGAAGAGAAATTTGTTAACATTAAGTATAGATTTAAGTGTCAGGAATTCTTTTCTGTAAGTATTTATATGGAGTGTAGCAACGTACAGAAGTGAAACATGGACAAGAAGAGAATAGAAGCTTTCAGAATGTTGTGTTACAGAAGAATGTTGAAGGTTAGATGGGTAGATCATGTAGCTAATGAGGAGGTACTGAATAAAATTGGGGAAAAGAGTAATTTGTGGCATAACTTGTCTAGGAAAAGGGATCGGTTGGTAGGACATGTTCTGACGCATCTAGGGATCACCAATCTGTTATAGGAGGGCAGCTTGCAGAGTAAAAATTGTAGAGGGAGACCAAGAGATGAATACACTAAACAGACTCAGAAGGATGGAGTGGCATGGAGAGCAGCATCAAACCAGTCTCTGGACTGAAGATGACAACAACAAGTAATTGTTTTTTTGGACCTTTTCTCCTTGAGTTGTGATGTTTTATGTATTTATGGTGTATTGATGGTGCTTTAATTTGTGGAAGTATGTTTGATTTTCTCAGTTTTCAAGGTGTTATGGTTTTGACTTTATTTTTTATAGTTGTAGGTGTTCTTTTTTTACTATCAGTGATTGTGGATGACCTATATAAGTCAAGGGAAATGACCAATACCAATTTTCATAGCTTTAGGCGTTGGTGTTTTGGTATTGTCAGCTATGGTTGACCTCCTTTATAGGTCAAGGGAAATGTCGGATTCTAATTTTCACAGTTTTTGTTGTAGGTGTTGGTGTTTTGGCAATGCCAGTTGTGGTTGACCTATATAGGTCAAGAGAAACGTCCAGTTCAAATTTTCATAGTTGCAAGTGTTTTTGTGGTATTGACAGTTGTGGTTGAGCTATATAGGTCAAGGGAACTGTCAGATTCCTGTAGATTTTGTTGGTGTAGCAGAATGTTGTAATTTATTTTTCATTATTGTGTGTGTATTGGATCCCAGTGTGTTTTTTTTTTTACTGTTATATTTAGCTTGTCCCACCCTAAAACCCCTAATTTCCCATGGTTGTTCCATTAGTTTGATTGTATTTTTGGGGAGACATGTTGCTGTCTTATTTACATGTATTTTCGTGTTTGTTGCCATGTGTATGTAGTGACATCATATGTGCCATATTGGAGAGTAATTAAAGTTTGTGATGGCCTCAGTGAGACCCTTGATATATTTTGAGAGGGCCTGCTTGCCACTACAGATCTAATGGCCACAGGTGGCTAGGCTGTATGAAATGGACTTCTTGGTATGGAATGGGTGGCAGCTGTTGAAGTGGAGGTACTGCTACTGGTTGGTAGTTTTGACATGGCGGGAGATACTGATGTAGCCATCTTTGAAGTGGACATCAACATTGAAGAAGGTGGCTTGCTGGGTTGAGGTGTTCATTCTGCCTACAGCCTTTCAAACAAAGTGGAGGAGCAGATGAGGTTCAGGGAACTCTCCTGTTCTTGGGGTGGGAAACTGCCCCTGAAGGAGGAAGAATCAGCAATAATCAATGGTATGAGGAAGCAGAAGGCAATGGAAACCACTACATTCAAAACACATAACGTGTATCTGCAGGAAATATGGCCTGTAATAAAAAAAGTGTCACGATGATCTCTCCATTGGAAAAAGATTCCAGAATAGTCCCTCATTTAAGTCTCTAGAAGGGGACTGCCAAGGAGAAGGTGACCATGAGAAAAGGTTGAATAACCAACAAAAGGATAACTTTTAAAAATCAAAGCACAGAATGTCAGAACCTTGAACATGGCAGGGAAGCTAAGAGGGTGATCCCAAAAGTAAGGTCTCCTATTTTTTGTAAGTACATAGACCTGTTTATTTCTACAATGTTTTACACTACTTTACAGCTTGAACATTTAGCTGTTTTTTGACATAATCACCATTTCTGTCAATGCATTTTTGTAGAAGCTGTGGCAGTGTTTGTATGCCCATGTCATACCAACTCGCCGCCATGCTGTTCAGAAAGTTATGTTCCTCTTCTTTCACCTCGTCATCAGAGCTGAATTGCTTTCCAGCCAAATGTTCTTTTAATGTAGGGAACAGGTGAGTCACTGGGCATCTAGTCAGGACTATAGGGTGGGTGGGTGATTATGTTCCACTGAAACTGTTGCAGGAGAGCAACGGTTTGCCAAACAATGTGTGGGTGAGCGCTGTCATGGAGAATGTGTATGCCCTTGCTCAATGTTCCTCTTCTCCAGTTCTGAATTGCCCGTTTGAGTTTTTTCAGAGTCTTACAGTACCTGTCAGTGTTAATTGTGGTCCCAGTGGGCATAAAGTTGACCAACAATACCCCTTTCTGATCCCAAAAAGCGGTTGTCATGACTTTACCAGAAAGTTGTCCTTTTTGGCTGCAAGGCAGTGAAGAAATGCGCAGGAAGCATCAACTCATTGCTGCATGTGGTCCTCAGTCAGCATGTGTGGCACACAGCCTGCACACACCTTCAGGTAGTTCAATGTTTCCATTAAAATTCTGTGAGCAGTGCTTCAGAAAACCTCAGGAACTAACGTGCAGAGGTCATCCAGGGTGATCCGCTGATCTTCACACATGCTTTGCTCAACCTTCAACACTGTCACCTCAGAAATTGATGGTCTCCCACTTATTTGTTCATTGTGAATTTTGGTCTGACCAGCTGCACACTCTCTACACCACTTATGAACATTTTTGACATCCGTGCACGACTCCATACACTTCCGTCAATTGGTGATGGATTTCAATCGGGGCAGTGCCCTTTGTGTTCAAAAACTGAATAACTGCACGCAGTTCACACTTGGTGATAACATCCAATGGGAACTCCATTCCCAATGGCTGCCAAGCCGAGACTGAGCACCTCAGCACAGTGTGCACATGTTTACACATAGCGTGTGAAGCACTCTTCATAACAGTGTGACCAACTGCCACACAAACAGTGTTCTGTACTTATAAAAAAAAATGTGACCTTACTTTTGGGATTACCCTTGTAGAAAATCTGAAAATGGAAATATAATGCCACAGTCTACATATAGTAAGTAAAATGGAAAGAAGACAATGATTCCTGGTCAGATGAGTAGCACAAAAAATTGGTATAATGGGAGTAGGATTCATTATGAATAGGAAGGCAGGGCAGCATCTGTGTTGCTGTGAATAGTTCTATGACAGGGTTGTTCTTATCAGAACCGGCAGCAAACCAACAATGACAATGATAGTTCAGGTATACATGCTGATGTTACAAGCTAAAGAGATAGAGAAAGTATATGAGGGTATTGAGATGGTAATACAGTATATAAAGGGAGATAAATATCTAATAGCCATGGGGAACTGGAATTCAGTTGTAGGGGAAGGATTAGAAGAAAAGGCTACAGGAGAATTTGGGTGTGGGACAAGGAATGAGAGGAGAAAGACGAATTGAGTTCTGTAATAAATTTCCACTAGTAGTAGTGAATATTCTGTTCTAGAACCACAAGAGGAGCTATACTTGGAAAAGGCCTGGTGATACAGGAAGATTTCAGCTAGATCACGTCAAGGACAGACAGAGATTCTGAAATCAGGTACTGGATTGTAAGGTGTGCCCAGGAGCAGATATAGACTCATATCACAATGTAGTAGTGATGAAGATTAGGCTAAAGTTTAAGAGATTAGTCAGGAAGAATCAATATCCAAAGAAGTGGGATACAGAATTCCTACAGCATGATCAGATACGCTTGAAGTTCTCTAAGGCTATAGATACAGTAACAAGGAATAGCTCAGTAGGCAGTACAGTTGAAGAGGAACGGACATCTCTAAAAAGGGCAATCACAGAAGTTGGGAAGAAAAACGTAGATACAAAGAAGGTAACTACAAAGAAACCATGGGTAACAGAAGAAATACTTCAGCTGATTGATGAAAGAAGAAAGTACAAAAACATCCAGGGGAATTCAGGAATACAGATATACAAGTTGCTGAGGAATGAAATAAATAGGAAGTGCAGGGAAATTAAGGTGAAATGGCTGAAGGAAAAATGTGAAGAAATTGAAACAGAGATGGTTGTTGGACGAACTGACTCACCATATGGGAAAGTCAAAACACCCTTCGGAGAAATTAAAAAAAGCTAGGGTGGTAATATTAAGAGTGTGCAGGCAATTCCACTGTTATATGCAGAGGAGAGGGTAGATAGGTGGAAAGAGTACACTGAGGGCCTATATGAGGGGGGAGATTCGTCTGATGTGATAGAAGAAGAAATAGGAGTCAATAGGGAAGAGACAGTGGTCCCATATTAGAAATAAAATTTAAGAGAGCTCTGGAGGATTTAAGATCAGTTAATGCAGAAGGTGAGAATTATCACACAATCAGCTCACAAGTCATGCATCAAAGTTACTTACAAGGATAACGTACAGAAGAATGGAAAAAACTGAGGATCTGTTAGATAACAATCAGTTTGTCTATAGGAAAGGGAAAGGCACCAAAGAGGCAAGACTGGCATTGCAGCTGATAATGGAAAAGACTAAAGGAAAACCAAGACACATCCTTAGGATTTGTCAACTTGGAAAAAGCATTCAACAAGGTAAATTGGAGCAAATAGGGGTAAGGTATAGGGAGAGATGGCTAGTATACAATATTAATAAGAGCCAAGAGGGCACAATAACAGTGGATGACCAAGAACGAAGTGCTCAGATTAAAAAAGAATCTTTTGCCCCTACTGTTCAATTGTTCAATCTGTACATCAAAGAAGCAATGATTGAAACAAAAGAGAGGTTCAGGAATGGGATTAAAATTCAAGGTAAAAAGATAGCAATGGTACCATTCACTGATGACATTACTATCCTAAGTGAAAGTGAAGAAGAATTACATAATCTGCTGAATGGAATGGAGTGAGAGTAAATCAAAGAAAAACAAAAGTAATGGTAAGTGGCATAAATGAGAACAGCCAGAAATGTAACATCAGGATTGATGTTCACAAACTAGATGAAAAATAACAAAATAACACATGATGGATGGAGCAAGGAGGATATCAAAAGCAGACTAGCACTGGCAAGAAGGGCATTCATGGCGGAGAGAGAAATCTACTGGTATCAAATGTGGGCCTCAATTTGAGGAAGAAATTTCTGAGAATATACCTGTGGAGTATGGCATTGTATGGTAGTGAAACATGGCTGTGGGAAAACAGGAACAGAAGAGAATTGAAGTATTTGAGATGTAGTGCTACAGGTGAATGCTGAAAACCAGGTGGACCAATATGGAAAGGAATGTGGTGGTTCTGCTCAAAATCAGAGAGGAAAGGAGTATGTGGAAGACACTGACAAGGAGAAGGGCAGGGTGATAGGACATCTGTTAAGACATCAGGGAATGACTTCTAGCAAATAATTGAGGATAGAGGTTGCAAGTGCTATTTTGAGATGAGGAGGCTGGCACAAGAGAGGAATTTGTGGTGGGCCACATAAATTAAAAAAGGAGGAAGGATTCCTCTAGATGACCCACAAATAGGTTGGCATAGAATAGTGTCATCCTGGTGCCCATTGCCATACTCTGGGTTTGTATGTAGTTGATGCCTTCCATGGAGAAGTAATTGATGGTGAGGATATAGTTAGTCTTGGTGACCAGGAAGGAGGTTGTAGCTTTGGGATCTGTTGTCTGTTGTATGTTGGGTGTTGGGGAAGTTAGTGTTCAATAGCAGCAAGGAAATGAGTGTTTGAGATGTTAGTGTAAAGGGAAGTGGCATCAATAGTAACAAGCAGGGCACCGTGTGGTAAAGGAACAGAAACTGTGTGAAGTCAGTGGAGGATATGGTTGGTACCTTTATATATAGGAGACTAAGATGTGGGTAATAGGCCGAAGGTGTTGGTCTACAAGAACAGATATTTTCTCAGTGGGGGCACAGTAACTGGCCAGAATAGGGTGTCCAGTGTACATCTTGTTATATTGTCCATATTAGTAAATATGTTCCACATTATTTGCTAATTGTCCATACAAACTAACCTACATACATAAAAACCTAGAAGATTCATTTAAAGATGATAAAAAAAATGCATACTAATTTAAATTTACATAATGTATTGGAAATTCAATCCCCCTACTTGAAAAAAAAATGCATTTGTGCTGAATAACACTGTCTTTACAGTCCTGGCTAACAATTCACCAATATCAGTCACAACACAGATCCAGTAGACAGATGCTCAAGTATGTTACCTGGAACCAAGATCTCTTGCAAACTGACTTGACCAGCAGGGTACAGTCGTACAGCAGCGTAGGGAGTGGATCCGTCACATCTTTCAGCTTACTCCCTAGAGTTCTCACCACGTGCTCTAATGGATAGGTAACTTCCAGTCTAGCATTCACATTAAATGCTGAAACACTGTTTTGTGTGCTAAATATGCTGTTCAATAGCTTCTTCACATCACACGAGATATATTCTTCTTAGTCATTTTTCAAAGTCAATTATATGGGATTAATATCAGGTGAAATTAAAAAATGTTCACATATGAAACATTAATAATCAGAGTTAAAAACAATACAAAAGAAATGAACTAACAAGGTAATACACATAGATATACTAAGATACTATTCCTAATTTTTACATTACAGATTATGAATATTATCTTACTTCAAAATTGCAAAAGGATCTGCTCATATAGTCTCATGGCATATATGTATCAAATTCTACAGCACAAATCTATTACAGAATATAATTATATAGTGTATTATAGATTTTTAACTCGGTCAATAGATAAGATAGACCTTTAGGAATCACATCATCTTAATTACTATGTAAATAACAAACAAAACACTTTTATAGAGTCTTATAAATCTACAGATAGATTTAAACTCAATCAGTGGATAAGAAAGAACTTTAGGAACTACATGTTCTTACATACTACTCTATCTCACTGTATTTTCATCACACTTTACAGTTTTCATACAACTAAAACATTTTTCTTAAGCTCGACACCTTCCTGTCTGTCAGAAACTATCACATTCATTTTTCGATAGTATACGAATCTCTCCAAGTTTAAGAAGACAACTGTCTGGACCTTACGAACATAAGAGAATGAATGAATAAGTAAGTGTCTCTTCTCTTCTTTCATAAACATTCAAATGTTCACACAATACTGTTTGAAATCACACGGAGTACGGCGTGTTTATTCCTTGAGCTGGACATGTAACTTCTTAGGCGGGCTTGGTGACTACCTGCCCACACCAATCGTCCGTCTGATACACATCTTGCCTGCACACACATGATTGTGGGGCAGTAGACACAGTTTTACTTGACCACACTTATCTCCAAAATAACGCATGTTCAAGACGGTGGAAATAAGAGGGTCTCTAAAATTTACTACAAAATTCTCGAGGCACTAATATCCCTCCCCTTATCTCGAACACACAATATTTTATACATGTTCATTATGTACATCAATATTGTATTCATATAATATTACTATACATTTCCATCAATTTTTATAATATTACTATACATTTCCATCAATTTATATAGCATTTTTTTAGCAATCGGGTACTACATGTATAGCTCTCTCTCCTTTTCCGTGTTAATACTATTATATCATGGACCTTTTGATCAATGTAAACTTTGTAAGAACAAGAATCTTTCTGTTCCCCTTTCAATTGTAAACTCAAAGTGTGCATTTCCCCAGAGTATGCTGTTATTTGCTCGTACTTCACATTTATTCAATACCTTTCACAATCTGGAGGAACTCTGGGTAAACAAAGCCGTTCTTTTCAACACATGTAACTTCACACAAATATAACAATGCAAGTGGAAACAAGAATTCAAACTTACCAGAGCAATCTCCACAAAAGTGTGATTTTTGTCATGATACTACCCTTTTCCTTTAGGCTCAGTACCTACAGCTCAAGTACAGGTTGATACTATGAAAGCACTTCCTCTTTCTGTTTTAGTAGGTACGCCCCTTTAAGCAAATTCCTAATACACTATGGTACAGGTCAATCCTGTTCTTGGTGCCCCTGCCTGCACAGTATAGGTCACCTTTCTTGGGTCTGCCTACCTGCCCTTTTCCATCCAATCAATACTGCGTGCACCCTCCTTCTCCTTACTGAGTTGTACTCTAGAATTTGAATACTTCTTAGAGAAATTAACATTCTAATTCACTCCTTATACTCACTTCTCAATACGTTCTTTAACCCTCTAGAGTCCTCCATTACTCTTCCAGTCCTATGTTCCCGATAGACACCACACTTGGAAATATTATTTAGAAGGTTTCAGATAGATTATGTAATGGTAAGGCAGAGATTCAGGAACCAGGTTTTAAACTGTAAGACATTTCCAGGGGAAGATGTGGACTCTGACCAAAATCTATTGGTTATGAACTGTAGATTAAAACTGAAGAAACTGCAAAGGGGTGGGAATTTGAGGAGATGGATCATGGATAAACTGAAAGAACTAGAGGTTGTAGAGAGTTTCAGGGAGAGCATTAGGGAACGATTGACAAGAATGGGGGAAAGAAATACAGTAGAAGAAGAATGGGTAGCTTTGAGAGAAGAAATAGTGAAGGTAGCAGAGGATCAAGTAGGTAAAATGACAAGAGCCAATAGAAATCCTTGGGTAACAAAAGAGATATTGAAATTAATTGATGAAAGGAGAAAATACAAAAATGCAGTAAATGAAGCAGGCAAAAAGGAATACAAATGTCTCATAAATGAGATCGACAAGAAGTGCAAAATGGCTCAGCAGGGATTGCTAGAGGACAAATGTAAGTATGTAGAGGCACATATCACTAGGGGTAAGATAGATACTGCCTACAGGAAAATTAAAGAGATCTCTGGAGAAAAGAGAACCACTTGTATGAATATCAAGAGCCCAGATGGAAACCCAGTTCTAAGCAAAGAAGGGAAAGCAAAAAGGTGGAAGGAGTATATAGAGGGTCTATACAAGGGCGATGTTCTTGAGAACAATATTAAGGAAATGGAAGAGAATGTAGATGAAGATGATATGGGAGATATGATACTGCGTGAAGAGTTTGACAGAGCACTGAAAGACCTAAGTTGAAACAAGACCCCAGGAGTAGACAACATTCCATTAGGGCTCCTGACAGCCTTGGGAAAGCGAAGCCTAAAAAACTCTACCAACTAGTGAGCAAGATGTATGCGACAGGCAAAATACACTCAAAACTTCAAGAAGAATATAATAATTCCGATCACAAAGAAAGCAGGTGTTGACAGATGTGAAAATTACTGAACCATCAGTTTAATAAGCCACGGCTGCAAAATACTAACATGAATTCTTTACAGATGAATGGAAAAACTGACAGAAGCCAACCTCGTGGAAGATCAGTTTGGGTTCCATAGAAATATTGGAGCACGTGGGGCAATACTGACCCTATGACTTATCTTAGAAAATAGATTAAGGAAAGGCAAACCTATGTTTCTATCATTTGTAGACTTAGATAAAGCTTTTGATAATGTTGACTGGAATACTCTCTTTCAAATTCTGAAGGTGGCAGGGGTAAAATACACGGAGCAAAAGGCTACTTACAATTTGTACAGAAACCAGATGGCAGTTATAGGAGTTGAGGGGCATGAAAGGAAAGCAGTGGTTGGGAAGGGAGTGAGAAAGGGTTTTAGCCACTTCCCAATGTTATGCAATCTGTATACTCAGCAAATAGTAATGGAAACAAAAGAAAAATTTGGAGTAGGAATTAAAATCCATGGAGAAGAAATAAAAACTTTGAAGTTTGCCAATGACATTGTAATTCTGTCAGACACAGCAAAGGACCTGGAGGAGCAGCTGAAAGGCATGGACAGTGTCTTAGAAGGAGGATATAAGATGAACATCAATAAAAGCAAAACGAGGATAATGGAATGTAGTCGAATTAAATCAGGTGATGCAGTGGGAATTAGATTAGGAAATGAGATGCTTCAAGTAGTAAATGAGTTTTGTCTTTTGAGGAGGATAATAACTGATGATGGTCGAAGTAGAGAGGATATAAAATGTAGACTGACAATGGCAAGGAAAGTGTTTCTGAAGAAGAGAAATCTGTTAACATTGAGTATAGATTTAAGTGGCAGGAAGTCGTTTCTGAAATTATTTGTATGGAGTGTAGCCATGTATGGAAGTGATATGTGGACAATAAATAGTTTAGACAAGAAGAGAATAGAAGCTTTTGAAATGTTTGGTGCTACAGAAGAATGCTGAAGATTAGATGGGTAGATCACATAACTAATGAGGAGGTACTGAATAGAAATGGAGAGAAGAGAAATTTGTGGCACAACTTGAGTAGAAGAAGTATGTGATGTCTCATGTTCTACTTCTATGTACACATACTAGTGTAATACCATCATCGTAGCCATAAATACTCTTAGCTCTTACATATATAAATATATCCCTGTACATACTTTTATGTGATGTGGAACCATCATCTCACATAGCCAGGTGCTCTTACCTATCACTACGTGCACAATTTTCACCCTCCAACACATGACGGTTCCCATTTTGCCTTAAACTGCACTCTTCCTGTTTGTGTCTTTGTGTTTCATTGTATGTATGTGTATGGGTAGTCGTGTAGTCTGATTCTTCGGCCAGCTTATGGAAAATAAGTTGAAGGTTATAGAAAACCACGGAAATTGAGAAGGACTTCAGCGATAGAAGTGTATGCATATGGACAGAGGGAAAGGTAGACTGGTACTCAGATGAGAAGTAAGAAAGGAAAAAGTAGAAATGGTTGCTAAGATCGAAGAAGAGAAAGAAGATAGCCCCAAACACAGGACACCCTTCCCATCTCCCTTCCCCAGGACTCCCACTTCTACGGTACTTGAGTGAGAAGCCGAAAGGTATGATGTTAAATGTCTCCTGCAGAACGGACATTCTCACCTTCACCTTTGAAGTCCCTGAAGGAAGTTCCTAGCAACTCCTATGGAATGGCAAATGGTGAAGAATCAGTCACACTTGCCTGCAAGGGTCATTTGAAAGGTGTGGTTTGTGTGTAATGTTAGTCATGTTTGTACGTACACTACCCACCCCTTTCAAAATTTATATAAACCCTCTCCATTCATATCTCATTTCACAAAACATAAAATATTCCATAATAAGTAGAAAACTATGTATCATTTCATTGTAAGTAGAAACTATGTATCATATCATTGTAAGTAGAAACTAGGTATCACATCATCATAAGTAGAAAATATGTATCATATCATCATAAGCAGAAACTAAGTATCATACATCACAAATATCTCATTATTCCTATTACCCTGTATCGTATCATTCACATCATTTTCACAAAGGATACCAAATATTCAGTAGTAAGTAAAAGCTATGCATCATATCATTGCAAATATAGAAATATTCATATCATATTGTATCCTCCAATAGGTTAGGCCCGAATCAGACCTAACTATACATTGATTGGTTATGCAAAAATATTACCTTACTATACATGGATGGTGGGAGAGACTGGCTGGTTAGGCAAAACTAGGACCTAACAATCCCTGGAGACTGTGTCAGCTGCTGTTGACACTACAATCGAGATCCCAGGACAAGTCACAAAGATGATCAATGGTGCCACTGGAATAACTGAGGAGGACGTCATTAAATGTTTATCCTTTGCCAACAATGAGTACCTGTGCACAGAGGTTTGTATGGAAAACTGGTGAAGATATTATGCACTAAGAATACATTTGGCACAAACAAACCCATCTATCATCGGATGTGAAATACTTACATCGAGATTAGAGCATCAGTTCACCTTCACATCGAGACTAGACCAGAGCATGCTGTCAGTTCATATATTATGATATATTACCCAATGCTTCAGTCTTGACTCGATATAACAACCCAATTCATCACAGTGAATTTACAATGGGGAATCACAGCGTCTGTAAAACAAGTAAGATTATGTATATTGATGAGATCAATTACTACTACCTCCACATGAAGCAGTATGACCTTGATATCAACCCTGCTTGTCCGCGACGTCTAGATGAGTATGCTCAAGTACTAAACTATATGACAGTATAAGAGGAAGAAAACAGAATACAGGATGGTATAAGACTTGAAGAGAATTCGGTGTAGTAAAATGAATGTGGATGTAACACCGAGCCCAACTCGGGATCCGACAGTCATCACTCCGCCTGTTAACGCAGAATGTTAATATCGCTGGGGAATAATGTGACTCCACCTGGATCCCACAGATCTGCTCTTAACCTCACTTGAGCAAGTGCAGACCAGCACTTCTCATTACATTTTGTGTGAAAGTCTCCCCTCAACAAAACAATTACCACTTTACTAGTCAACACTACATTCTGTGAAGCTACCCCTTTCTCTGCCTTATTCTGGATAAGTTTAAATTCCTTCGCAAATCATCTATGACTTTTTAGTATCATTAAGTTCCAATGCTAAATGTGATGGAATGTTGTCTGTTTTCACCCTCTCAGCAACTTTCCAGTCGATTAATTCCTCTACCTGTTCCTCGAGACCACTTATATTTATGGTGTCTGAGGTGGCTAGCTTTTCATTAAAATTTCTCTCTACCACATCTACATGAGTGTTGATCCCAGAAATTTGTAACTGGACAATAGGGATCAGTTTGTCTTGTCTTTAAATGGTATATTTAAGGTATGTAATCTCTGTTTCGAATATAACACTACACACACTTTTAAATGACCCTAACTTCTCATTAAATTCAGACTATATATTGGTACACTTGTCCTCAATATCAAATTCTAATTTCTGGGTCAACTTCTGAAATTGATCATCCTGTTTTTGGCTAAAGTCTGTAAACATTTGATTCATTTGTACAGTTAAATAATTACTTAATTCTCTCTTTAAATGTACTCATAGATTTTCCACTTCATCATATAACACCTCAAATTTAGAATTTAAAGCTTCACCCTGTGATTCTAGTTTTTCAAAAGTTTCACTCTGCTTCTACTTTTTCATTTAAAGAAACATTTCGGTCACTTAAATGTGCTTCTAGTTTTTCACTTAAAGAAAGATTTTGGTCACTTACTTCTTGTCTCTGTACATATAACATAGTATTTAACTTGGTATTCAGAGTCAAACTTCAGACTTAGCCCCTTCATTAAATTTGCTACTTCAGTCCAGTCTGGCGTGACCTTAGTCACTGTCATTGCCATGGCTGGTTCTACAGTTTCTGTAGGTAGTTTTTCCTTCTCCATAGTCCTAATTTTCTTTGATCTTGTGATCATTCAAAAAAACATCACCTCTGTAAATAATGACCGCCCTAGTTTACAATCAAATAGTTATTATCTTGAGCTCACCTGGCATAGGATTGTAGGTTGCATCGGTGATGTGTAGAAACAGCACCGGTGAACCACACGGGCACCGGCAGCGTCAAATGTTGGTCACAGCATTGGCATCGGTGGGCGTGAAGTCAGCAACTCAACCAGCAACGGCAGCAAGTTACTGCGACTGTGTTGGAATTGGCTGGTTACTGCGTCGGCATTGGCTGGTTACTGTGTGTGTGAGGATTGCTTCCTCCCCACAACCAAATCTTCTTAATCAAATCTTGCACACCAATGTTTTTGCCTCATTATTATATGTTGCAATGGCAACTCTCAACTTTTTCTCACCTCAATCTTCTTCAAAAAATTCCTCCTTTTCATGTCTTGCTCACTTTGGTTGTCACATTCTAGCAGTTCCTGGTGATTAAGGGTGGTAGTGTGGTACTGGCGTGCAAGACTCACACTCCCCCTTGGCTATCAAGCTTACTGGGAGTTGCTTCACTGATCTTCTTTTCATGATATCCTGCACAACTTCTCCTCTGAAGATAAGATGCTACTTTGGAAGAATTTTTTATACTTTTAAAATAACTCCATACACTCGAGGATACATTGAACTTAGTCCCACTGTATTTTTATCACACACAACAGTTTTCATACAACTAAAACATTTTTCATAAGCTTGACACCTTCCTGTCCATTAGAAACTATCACATTAATTTTTCCATAAATACAGTCTACAAATCTCTCCAAGTTTAACAAGACAACTGTCTGGACCTTACAAAAGTAAGAGAACGAATGAATAAGTAAGTGTCTCTTCTCTTCTTTCAACAACATTCAAATGTTCACACAATAATGTTTGACATTGCATGGAGTATGGTATGTTTATTCCTTGAGCTGGGTGTGTAACTTCTTAAGCAGGCTCGGCATCATCCTGCTCACGCTGATCATCCATCCGATACACGTTCGTCCTGCACACACATAATTGTGGTGCAGTAGACACAGTTCTAATTTACCACACTCATCTCTAAAATATCGCATGTTCGAGATGGTGGAAATACGAGGGTCTCTAGAATTTACCCCAAAATTCTAAAGGCACTACATTATGATGTCATATTTCTTGAACTACGTGTCTCACAATGGTATATTTGTTTAGGTGCATTCAGTGGCATATATAGATGCAGCCTGCAAAATATGTTGCAAATAGATTTAATAACAAAGAAGTAATAAACTCAAATGGAATGCATGATGCAGCAGTTTTTCACGAATTTCTGTGTTTATGACATTATATCTCCTGCTCTATGTGTCATACAATGATATAATTTCAAAGGTATGTTCAGTGGCATATATGGGTACTGTCTGCAAAATTTGTTGTGAACGGTGTTAATAGCAGGAGTAATAAATTTCAACATCATGCACAATGTGGCAGTTTTATGCATGTCAATGTTTATGATGTCATATTCCCTCAACTGTGATAAGCAGGCAGCTCTCACTCTCTCAGCAATTGTTGCTGACACTAAGGGATATGAGTACCAAGTTCAGTTGAAACTGGTCAAGGGGTTTAGGAGGAGATGTGGAACATACATACATTCATACATGGTAATAATATGCATGGATTATTATTACAAAGATGTAGAATTATTACGAGAAAATCAACAACATACAAACCAGGAGGGTCTTTAAAATTGATGGTTGACTTCTTTTTCTCGCAACTGACTCCACTATTACATAAACTGCATCAAGGAGACTGAAAATTTCTAAGTGTCAATTACACAGTTCCTAAGCCACTGGGAATATTCTCAGTTTTCTCATAAAACATGGGGTGGCAGTGCTGAACTCAAGTAAGGTGGGAAGGTGCACAGTAATTGCATTGAAGCCTCCTTGGAACCTTATATGTTATAAATATAGAGTCAGATCTCCAAGATTTGTCCTACACTGATATCCTGCCACAGAGAAGCCATCATTTTCATTCATAAGGATTTAAAGATGCAGTCACATGTTATGCTGAGGACAAATGCTCCTCGGTCAGCAAAACTTCCTTATTCTGGTTCTTACCATTTTTTTGAAGTGTAATGAACATGTTATGCAAATCTTCTTCAACAGTAAACCTAAAATTGTGTCATTTGAAAGTGTAAAACCGGCTTACATGTTACCCATCACTGAGCTACCAACTCAGCATCCCTGTACTCCCTCAACAGATACAACAAATGAGGTCAAGGAGTGATCAATTTGAGTGAAACTTTCTTCACCCCCATATGAAAAGCTCCTAGGATTGCCTCTTGAGGATACCATCTTGGAAACTTGTGGCTGCCACCATTTTATATGAGGACCAGACTGGATGTCGAGTTGAACACTAGTTAACATACAGTCTACTCTGCTGTGAGGTGTAGAGGGGAGGGGTAATGGCTCGGAGTAGACATGTTGAGTGGAAATTTGATTAGTGCTTCTAGTGAAGTGTGTACTCTTTGGTTTACACAATGAATTGCTGTTCACACAAGTTCAGTGTTACCTCTGGTATTTTCCTGTCCTTATTTACCAAGTCTTAGGAAGTGTTATTTATTATGGTTAACAAACGATTGAGATGAATGCACTACAACTATTGTTGAATTGTTCTAAAGAAAAATATTTTGCAACTCACTTTTTTGTTTATGAAGAATTTTATTTAATATGAAAACGGACTACTTGGAATGTACCTCAAAACAAATAAAAAATAGTCATGAGATTTTCCTATGAAAATAATTATAAATTGGCAACTCAGTGATTGTAATACAGTCCTTTTGCTGTGTCAGGGAGTTGCAGTTATATTTGACTGAATAATTTTGGAAAAATTTTACAAAACACAAGAAAATTATTGTCTGAGAATTCTTATGTCTTCTGTATTGATTTTCAATTGATTGTTTTTTATTTGGGCCCATCTGATTACATTTTGTATAAAGTGTGTACTTGTAATACAGGACAAGTCAACTTAAACATATTTTCTGTCAATATTTAACCTATTTATTAGAATTTAATATTTAAAAGAGACAATACTTGCAACAATGTTGCATACATTTTTCGTCCATTTTTTAGGTCATGAAAATTATTTACATACTACATTATACTCATATTTAGATTTTTCTCCCAGTATTCATCTTATCGTGTTATTTATACATCATAATATGTTCATCTAAAAACAAAGATGATGTGACTTACCAAACGAAAGTGCTGGCAGGTCGATAGACACACAAACAAACACAAACATACACACAAAATTCAAGCTTTCACAACAAACGGTTGCTTCATCAGGAAAGAGGGAAGGAGAGGGAAGGATGAAAGGATGTGGGTTTTAAGGGAGAGGGTAAGGAGTCATTCCAATCCCGGGAGCGGAAAGACTTACCTTAGGGGGAAAAAGGACAGGTATACACTCGCGCACACACACACATATCCATCCACACATACACAGACACAAGCAGACATTTGTAAAGGCAAAGAGTTTGGGCAGAGATGTCAGTCGAGGTGGAAGTACAGAGGCAAAGATGTTGTTGAAAGACAGGTGAGGTATGAGCGGCGGCAAATTGAAATTAGCGGAGATTGAGGCCTGGCGGAAAATGAGAAGAGAGGATATACTGAAGGGCAAGTTCCCATCTCCGGAGTTCTGACAGGTTGGTGTTAGTGGGAAGTATCCAGATAACCTGGACAGTGTAACTCTGTGCCAAGATGTGTTGACCATGCACCAAGGCATGTTTAGCCTCAGGGTGATCCTCATTACCAACAAACACTGTCTGCCTGTGTCCATTCATGTGAATGGACAGTTTGTTACTGGTCATTCCCACATAGAAAGCTTCACAGTGTAGGCAGGTCACTTGGTAAATCATGTGGGTGCTTTCACACGTGGTTCTGCCTTTGATCGTGTACACCTTCCGGGTTACAGGACTGGCGTAGGTGGTGGTGGGAGGGTGCATGGGGCAGGTTTTACACCGGGGGCGGTTACAAGGGTAGAAGCCAGAGGGTAGGGAAGGTGGTTTGGGGATTTCGTAGGGATGAACTAAGAGGTTACGAAGATTAGGTGAACGGCCGAAAGACACTCTTGGTGGAGTGGGGAGGATTTCATGAAGGATGGATCTCATTTCAGGGCAGGATTTGAGGAAGTCGTATCCCTGCTGGAGAGCCACATTCAGAGTCTGATCCAGTCCCGGAAAGTATCCTGTCACAAGTGGGGCACTATTGGGGTTCTTCTGTGGGAGGTTCTGGGTTTGAGGAGTGAGGAAGTGGCTCTGGTTATTTGCTTCTGTACCAGGTCGGGAGGGCAGTTGCGGGATGCGAAAGCTGTTTTGAGGTTCTTGGTGTAATGGTTCAGGAATTCTGGACTGAAGCAGATTCGTTTGTCACGAAGACCTAGGCTGTAGGGAAAGGACCGTTTAATGTGGAATGGGTGGCAGCTGTCATAATGGAGGTACTGTTGCTTGTTGGTGGGTTTGATGTGGATGGACGTGTGAAGCTGGCCATTGGACAGGTGGAGGTCAACATCAAGGAAAGTGGCATGGGATTTGGAGTAGGACCAGGTGAATCTGATGGAACCAAAGGAGTTGAGGTTGGAGAGGAAATTCAGCAGTTCTTCTTCACTGTGAGTCCAGATCATGAAGATGTCATCGATAAATCTGTACCAAACTTTGGGTTGGCAGGCCTGGGTAACCAAGAAGGTCTCCTCTAAGCGATCCATGAATAGGTTGGCATATGAGGGGGCCATCCTGGTACCCATGGCTGTTCCCTTTAATTGTTGGTATGTCTGGCCTTTGAAAGTGAAGAAGTTGTGGGTCAGGATGAAGCTGGCTAAGGTAATGAGGAAAGAGGTTTTAGGTAGGGTGGCAGGTGATCGGCGTGAAATGAAGTGCTCCATTGCAGCAAGGCCCTGGACGTGTGGAATATTTGTGTATAAGGAAGTGGCATCAATGGTTACAAGGATGGTTTCCGGGGGTAACAGACTGGGTAAGGATTCCAGGCGTTCGAGAAAGTGGTTGGTGTCTCTGATGAAGGATGGGAGACTGCATGTAATGGGTTGAAGGTGTTGATCTACGTAGGGAGAGATACGTTCTGTGGGGGCTTGGTAACCAGCTACAATGGGATGGCCAGGATGATTGGGTTTGTGAATTTTGGGAAGAAGGTAGAAGGTTGGGGTGTGGGGTGTTGGTGGGGTCAGGAGGTTGATGGAGTCAGGTGAAAGGTTTTTTAGGGGGCCTAAGGTTCTGAGGATTCCTTGAAGCTCTGCCTGGACATCAGGAATGGGATTACTGTTATATCCTAGCCAGTAATGCCACCCGAGCCCGCTGCCAAAGGGTTGGCAGCATCAAAGTCCGGACGCCGTCCGCATAAGCAGCGCCAGCGAGACAGGAAATCGCCGCAAGTCTGCGCACGCCACTGCTGGCTTCTGGGTTATTAAGTGCTGGAGTCACGAGTGCTAGGACAGTTCTGGATTCGCCGCTCAGTTGTATACTCGCCACCGAATTGTGTACTTGCTAGTCAGTTGTGTGTTCATCGCAGCAGAGTTGTTGTTTGTCGTCAGCCGACGCTGACCTAGCCGCTCCGACTCGAACTAGACAGATTTCTGTAGACACGGAGTTCACTACTGTGTTCTGTATCTTCGTTAATAAAGATAAGTACCGACTTTTATTTAATCAGAGTGTTTGGGTTTTCATCTTTCTGTTCACTGTTCCAGCGGACCGGTCGGCCCACTATTAAAAGTGTGGCGGTGATTTCGTAAGCCGTTTCTACAGAGAATTGTTTGTCGCTACGAACACCTTGGCAAACTTTGTATGTAGTGTTGTCTGAAAACTGACACAGTCCCTCAGCCACATACTCCCAACGATCAAGTACCACGGTCATGGAACCCTTGTCCGCCGGAAGAATGACGATGGATCGGTCAGCCTTCAGATCACGGATAGCCTGGGCTTCAGCAGTGGTGATGTTGGGAGTAGGATTAAGGTTTATCAAGAAGGATTGAGAGGCAAGGTTGGAAGTCAGAAATTCCTGGAAAGTTTGGAGAGGGTGAATTTGAGGAAGAGGAGGTGGGTCCCGCTGTGACAGAGGACGGAACTGTTCCAGGCAGGGTTCAATTTGGATAGTGTCTTGGGGAGTTGGATCATTAGGAGTACGATTAGGATCATTTTTCTCCGTGGCAAAGTGATATTTCCAGCAGAGAGTACGGGTGTAGGACAGTAAATCTTTGACAAGGGCTGTTTGGTTGAATCTGGGAGTGGGGCTGAAGGTGAGGCCTTTGGATAGGAGAGAGGTTTCGGATTGGGAGAGAGGTTTGGAGGAAAGGTTAACTACTGAATTAGGGTGTTGTGGTTCCAGATTGTGTTGATTGGAATTTTGAGGTTTTGGGGGGAGTGGAGCTGGAAGTGGGAGATCGAGTAGATGGGAGAGACTGGGTCTGTGTGCAATGAGAGGAGGTTGAGGTTTGCTGGAAACGTTGTGAAGGGCGAGTGAGTTGCCTTTCCGGAGGTGGGAAACCAGGAGATTGGATAGTTTTTTGAGGTGGAGGGTGGCATGCTGTTCTAATTTGCGGTTGGCCTGTAGGAGGATGCTCTGAACAGCTGGTGTGGATGTGGGAGAGGAAAGATTGAGGACTTTTACTAAGGATAGGAGTTGACGGGTGTGGTCATTGGCTGAGTTGATGTGTAGGTGAAGGATTAGGTGGGTGAGGGCAATGGATTGTTCAGTTTGGAACTGGTATAGGGACTGATGGAAAGAAGGGTTACAGTCAGAGATGGGAACTTTAAGTGTGAGGCCTTTGGGGGTAATGCCAAATGTCAGACAAGCCTGAGAAAATAAAATATGGGAGTGTAATCTGGCTAGGGCGAAGGCATGTTTGCAGAGGGAATGTAAATAAAACTTAATGAGGTCACTGTGGGGATGTTCTGAGGGTGACATGGTATTAGAAGGTTGAAAGTGTAACATGAGGCTGAAATGAAAATGAAAATAAAAATATATGGGGAGAGATAAAGGTGAACTAGAAAGCAACTGGAGATCTGGTGTGAAAAAAGGCGAAAAAGTGTTGCTTATAGCTGGGCTATGTTGATTCTGTGGTGAACTTGGGTTGGTAGACAACGATGTGCACAAAGGTTAGGTGGTTGTGTTGCCGCCAAAACACGTTGAAGGGTAGAGCAATTTGGGAAAATTTCGAAAAAACTGCGTGTAAATGTATTAAAAGGAGTGGTTTTGTGGTGGCAGATTGTGAAAATGAGGCTAACAATTGTCTGATGAAGAAATAATGACGTTAAAACCTGTGGGAAGCGGCTAAAAAAGATCAGCGATGTGGGAAAAACGGAAATGAAAAAAAAAGCGAAAGTTATTAGAACTAGCCGAAATGGCTGTTTAATAACTGAAAGGAACTGTTTGTGAACTGGAAACGGTGGATTTTATAGCAGCGGTAGTGTTGAAAGCAGAAAAAAATTTTTTGGTTATGGTTTGGAAGTGGTTTAAGTATTATTGAGTATATATAGGCGGGATAAAATTGTATGGTAGATTCGGTAAAGAGGAGAAGGTGAATACAAAGTGAAACTACTTGCAAAAACAGAAAGAGAAAAAAAGATGACAGGAAAAATTTCAAAATGCAATAGTGACAATAACAAATGTAATTGTTGGGTTTGTGAATTTTAGGAAGAAGGTATAAGGTAGGAGTGCGGGTTGTTGGTGGGGTCAGGAGGTTGATGGAGTCCGGTGAAAGGTTTTGTAGGTCATCCCGGCCGTCCCATTGTAGCTGGTTACCAAGCCCCCACAGCACATATCTCTGCCTACGTAGATCAACACCTTCAACCCATTACATGCAGTCTCCCATCCTTAATCAAAGACACCAACCACTTTCTCGAACGCCTGGAATCCTTACCCAGTCTGTTACCCCCAGAAACCATCCTTGTAACAATTGATGCCACTTCCTTACACACAAATATTCTGCACGTCCAGGGCCTCGCTGCAATGGAGCACTTCCTTTCACGCCAATCACCTGCCACCCTACCTAAAACCTCTTTCCTCATTACCTTAGCCAGCTTCATCCTGACCTACAACTTCTTCACTTTCGAAGGCCAGACATACCAACAATTAAAGGGAACAGCCATGGGTACCAGGATGGCCCCCTCGTACACCAACCTATTCATGGGTCACTTAGAGGAAGCCTTCTTGGTTACCCAGGCCTGCCAACCCAAAGTTTGGTACAGATTTATTGATGACATCTTCATGATCTGGACTCACAGTGAAGAAGAACTCCTGAATTTCCTCTCCAACCTCAACTCCCTTGGTTCCATCAGATTCACCTGGTCCTACTCCAAATCCCATGCCACTTTCCTTGATGTTGACCTCCACCTGTCCAATGGCCAGCTTCACACGTCCGTCCACATCAAACCCACCAACAAGCAACAGTACCTCCATTATGACAGCTGCCACCCATTCCACATCAAACGGTCCCTTCCCTACAGCCTAGGTCTTCGTGGCAAATGAATCTGCTTCAGTCCGGGATCCCTGAACCATTACACCAACAACCTGAAAACAGCTTTCGCATCCCGCAACTACCCTCCCGAGCTGGTACGGAAGCAAATAACCAGAGCCACTTCCTCACTCCTCAAACCCAGAACCTACCACAGAAGAACCCCAAAAGTGCCCCACTTGTGACAGGATACTTTCCGGGACTGGATCAGACTCTGAATGTGGCTCTCCAGCAGGGATACGACTTCCTCAAATCCTGCCCTGAAATGAGATCCATCCTTCATGAAATCCTCCCCACTCCGTCAAGAGTGTCTTTCCCCCATGCAACTAACCTTCGTAACCTCTTAGTTCATCCCTACGAAATCCCCAAACCACCTTCCCTACCCTCTGGCTTCTACCCTTGTAATCGCCCCCGTTGTAAAACCAGTCCCATGCACCCTCCCACCACCACCTATGCCAGTCCTGTAACCCGGAAGGTGTACACGATCAAAGGCAGAGCCACGTATGAAAGCACCCACGTGATTTACCAAGTGACCTGCCTACACTGTGAAGCTTTCTATGTGGGAACGACCAGTAACAAACTGTCCATTCACATGAATGGACACAGGCAGACAGTGTTTGTTGGTAATGAGGATCACCCTGTGGCTAAACATGCCTTGGTGCACGGCCAGCACATCTTGGCACAGTGTTACACCGTCCGGGTTATCTGGATACTTCCCACTAACACCAATCTGTCAGAACTCCAGAGATGGGAACTTGCCCTTCAGTATATCCTCTCTTCTCATTTTCCGCCAGGCCTCAATCTCCGCTAATTTCAATTTGCCGCCGCTCATACCTCACCTGTCTTTCAACAACATCTTTGCCTCTGTACTTCCGCCTCGACTGACATCTCTGCCCAAACTCTTTGCCTTTACAAATGTCTGCTTGTGTCTGTGTATGTGTGGATGGATATGTGTGTGTGTGTGCGCGAGTGTATACCTGTCCTTTTTTCTCCCTAAGGTAAGTCTTTCCGCTCCCGGGATTGGAATGACTCCTTACCCTCTCCCTTAAAACCCACATCCTTTCGTCTTTCCCTCTCCTTCCCTCTTTCCTGATGAACCAACCATTTGTTGCAAAAGCTTGAATTTTGTGTGTATGTTTGTGTTTGTTTGTGTGTCTATCGACCTGCCAGCACTTTCGTTTGGTACGTCACATCATCTTTGTTTTTAGATATATATTTTTCCCACATGGAATGTTTCCCTCTATTATATTCATAATATGTTCAGTTAGATACAGTACCTCTATGACAGTAATAGTAGCATTTTTCATTCACTGATACATATATTGTCTACATTATAAAATTCATGTCCCATTTCATATTCCTTTAAAAGTTTTTGGAATGTCTATTTGCTCACATTGTCCTGCAAACTCTTGGGAAGTCACTTTATGAGTTTGACACCCAAGTATCGAGGATCTTTTTCAGCAACTCTCTGTCGGTGTTGTATACTTCTCAGCTGGCCTTTATTTCTTGTTTCATAAGCATGAACATCTGCATTTCTTTCTAGTATGTCAGTATTTATAGACTTTGGAAAACAGCTCTGCATGAGTCTCTTTGCTTCTTGTTCAAAGTGATCCTAACAGGTTTGTTTTTCTCTTCTTTCTTTTTGCAATGTAAATACTTTTTTTTTCTTTTTTCTTCTGGAATTTCCTCAAACAGTAATTCCATATTGTAGGTATGGCTCAAACAGAGAATGGTACACTGTACATAGAAGCTCCGTGTTGGCATAATGTGCAAACTGGTGCTTAATTTACAGCAAACATTATCTATATGTTGACTCCACTGGAGCTTATTGTCAATTGTAATCCCCAAAAATTTAATAGAGGTAACTTCTTCCAGTATTGTTTCATCTATGAATACATCCATGTGTTTCTCTTTTTCTCTATTTGTGAACACCATGATAATTGCCTTTTTTAGATTTAAAATTAAGTCATTTTGTATAAGCCACTGTGCAGTGTTATTTATTGACATAAATGTACTTCTTTCCAGTATTTTCTGATTTTTTCTACTTTCATTACTGTCATTTCATCTGCATATAGTATTTATTTTTATCTTTCTCACTGATATCAATGTTGTTTATAAACATGTTGAACAGAAGTGGGACAAGTACAGATCCTCAAAGCACTCCGTTCTTAATATTTCTGATTTCAGATCTCCATCCAGTTTGTTTCCACATACTGCTTTCTGTTGCTGATGTATTATTTTATCCACTTGGCTGCATGTCTACGAATACCACAGCTTTCACGTTTTTAAATAAGTGTAGTATAGGTGATTGTGTCAAACGCTTTAGACAAACCCAGAAACCTAGCAGACACAGAGTTTCTTTTGTCTAATGCATCTATAACAGATTTGGTGACGCTTGAATGCATGGTTTCTGTAGATTTCTCTTTTTGGAAACCATGCTGTGCTGGAATCTGTGTTCTCCATGAATGTGGTCAACCTACTATGCACGAGCATCTGAAGTATTTTTTAAAAACCAAAGATTAAAGGCACAGGTCTGTAGTTATTTGGATCATTTTTGTCTCCTTTCTTAAGTATTTCTACTACTTTGCTTACTTTTAATTTTTCTGGGAATACTCCTTCTCTAAATGAGAAGTTTACAATATCCAAAAGAGGTTTAATTTTCTGCAGATGTTCTGGGTTTTAATTTCTGAATTACTTTTATGAGTTCTGTTTTTGTCACTGGTTGCTGAAACATTGAGCTTTGTTGGCCAAGTGTTTTAGCGTGCTCCAACCACTGATGATTTGTTTCCTGTTTTAAATTTCATATGGCATATATAAAAATATTGTTTAGTATATTATCAATTTTTGTTACATCTGTAGCTATATTGTCATCAGTTCTCATCGACTTAATAAAATTGCTGTTTTCTTTACACTTTTTTGGCTATATCTTTCACTGTTGATTATATCCCATGTTGTTTTATTGAAGTGGCTTTTGCTTCTCTTATTAATTTCTTGTACTTCTTCTGATATTGTTTATATGTCTCCATATTCCCTCCTTGTCTTGTGAACTTGCAAGAATTAATTTTAAAAAAAAGCTGGAACAAAAGAGGAAAGCAACAAAAGACCCTGTATTTATAGGTTTCCTATGAAAAAGAAAGATATCTTCATAATTTTTTTGTTTCCTACTACTCTTGTGAATCCTGCAGTAATCGTCAGATACTGGATAACGAAACTAATATTAGATCTCTGTTTGAGTAAAGCTTATGAATTAGCTTGAAGAATACATGTCATGCCACAGACTTACTGCAATAAAAGAGATTATTAAAGAACTCAGAAACAATAAAGCACCAGCAAACCTGATGGAATATTGTGGGGATTTGGCAATGACATACAACTTCTCACCAGAGAACCATCTCTAAGATACGGAACTTATTACTTCAACAAATGCAGTTAAGCTGCAGCTATATACCATATGATATCGTGGTGCTTTGGTCACTTCAGATGTGAAGAAAACTAAACAGCTTGCAGCAGCTCCTACTAGAAACAGAAGTAACCACAGTGGAAATACGTCAGCAATATATACACCTCCACCTGAAATAAAATACAAATAGTGTTTCATTGATTGAAACTTAGAAAGAAAATTTGACTTTATATTTGGTCAAAGTACTATTCAAATAAATACTGGTTACTGAAAAAGACATGAAAATAAATTTGGTTTTAAAAAAAATTATGACAGTACAAATCTACATTTTGTTATTCATTGCATTATGGCAAATGCTACATTTTGAGTGAAAGTAACTTAATCAATATATACATAATACTGATAGGAAAACAATTTTTGGAAAGATAGAAGAGGAAGCAAATCATCACTATGTGAACATTGTTCAACTTTCATGTGGGAACATGGACAGCCCCTCAGACCACACTACTGACAATGACACAATACATGGCATCTTTAATATGAGTAAAAAATTTGTGAAATTTCGAGGGAAAGTAGCTGACCATAAGACCTTGAGACATAACTGTAAAAACAGAGTAAATAGGTGTACAGAATTAAAATAATAATTACACTGAGAGTTTAAGTAAATAAGCTAATTGATACCAATTTCAGATACTGTGCCAGAGTTGAGAATTAATTAGTTTTCCATAAATTACAACTTAATGTACTACTGATACAAAATCTTGTGTCTCAAGTTATCTGTTTTGACATATGATTATCAGGCATCATAGGATATGAATACATACTCAAGAAAATTGAATAAAATATTAATATAAGCCTGTGTCAGCAACTAGGTAGCCTTTCTACATGGAATGCTTTTTAATTTATCCATCTTTAAGCATTTGCATGCACCTGAGGTCATCATGAGTGACTTTAAAAATAGCTTTTACATATATTTGATGAGTATTACGTTGATCCACCGAACTACCTTATACTCATTATAGTTTGGGGAACCCTATGTCATGTAACTTTGCTGCTATGTGACTTTACTTTACAGAGGATAATCTTTGACACACCTGTATATGCAAACAGTGTGTTCTATGCTTTTGGATAGAACAGTCATGTTTGTCTTATCGTGTAGTATTTGTACAATGAAGAGTTATTATTGTACTGTAACAAGCCATATCTTACTTATACTGCTCCTACAGTCTACTGTACTATATTGGTGTCCTGTAACAACTGCACATCATAGCAAAATATGTCCGCCCTGTTAGCAGAATGGTCAGCGTGACAGACTGCCATCCTAAGGGGCCCAGGTTCAATTCCCAGCTGGTTCGGAGATTTTCTCCGCTCAGGGACTGGGTGTTGTGCTGTCTTCATCATCATTTCATCCCCATCCAGTGCGCAGGTTGCCCAATGTGGCGTCAAATGCAATAAGACCTGCACCAAGGCGGCTGGACCGGCCCCGTCAGGCCGGTGACAGTGACATTTGGCAGTAGAGTGAACTGTCAGCCAACATCATGGCTGAACAATGGTGTCCTAATGTGAATTGCAGTGTGGCTTTGATGTCACTACTGCTTCACACACGGTATGTTCTGAACTTCTACCACACGACTGATTGTCCTTGTGACCACTAAACATGAACATCAATCCTACTATGCTGGGTGAACTAAATTTCAAACTGGTGCAAACACACTGCCCCTCCACCACATACTTTGCTCATGCTACCAGTGACACTGCTTACAGTAATGGATCATTCAGCTGCACCAATGCAGCACATTCTCCCATGACCTCAGGTTCAACCAAACATTATTATCAACCCCTCAGCAATTTGGCATCTAACTCAAATTACCACAATTTTGCTCGGATCAGACCTTCATATGATTCATCATAGCTGATAGTATCCTTGCTGCCTACAACATAATGATTGATGTAGTTAAATTTGTCACCCTACTCACCAATGTGAGGGGAACATGTAAACATGATTAGTGATATCATCATCTTGGCAACACCAGGGGAAAATAAACATTCAACAGCAAAATCAATGCTTCAGCAGTGTCTCTCCAGGGCATCTGAAGAGCAACTACAGCAAGTAATATACAATGAACATTTAACAAATAGATCACCATCTCTACTATGGTGCTAATGACGAACATCAGTTGACGACAACTAATACCTCATTGCACATTGTAAACATTGTGGTAGTGGAATTCACACTGCAGGTATGAGTCACCATGAGTACCAGCAAGTGAGAACTGCTGGAGCATAAACTCAAATTAGCAGATCAAATCTTCATTGTTACACAACACAGAGAGTGTATCAGTTTAGTTGACAACAATGACACCATTCGCAGCCTGCAGCACCAGCCTCAATGTGCACTGCTCTCTGCACCTGCTGAACCAGCCTGCCCACACCCAGCTGCTGCTGATAACAATGTCACAGCTTCTACCTGGGACAGTGAGCTCCACACAGCTGGCAATTGCAGTCCACTAACCATCCCACACTACTGCTGCTATCACACACAGTTCTGTGACACCGTGCATAACTGTCACTCCCCCTACAACCACCCAAAAGATTTGCATGGCTCACGATAGCCACACTAAGCCACGATTAAGATGCAAGTTGCCTTTTGTCAATTGTCATCAATATGCAATAACTGCAGACTCTATATCCTGGAGCAACTCGGACAACCATACCACTTAATCAGTTCAGCCTCAGGCATTAGTGCACCACCTCCAACCTCAACTACCAAAGCCTACAACAAAACAGCCATGCAGCTTCACACAGCAAACAGCCCTATAGTAACTGTTTATGGTTGTGAAACATATACCTTAGAACTGGGGTTTGAAATGACTTCTACATGGAACTTTCAAATTGCAAAGCTTAGCAAACATGTCCCATAGCAGATTTCTTTCATTACTACAGGCTACCACCGGATTCATCCTGTGTCATGCTAATACAATGTGACACCAGCCATGTAGTCTCCAGTGCAAATAGCTATACATTTTCTCAGAAGCAGCACACCATAACTGCATCTCCTTCAAACGATGGATGACAAAGTACTGAAATGGATAAACATTACAGTCATTGCCTTGACTTCTTCCTCATGAGTGAGCAAATTCCACAAAATTTGTTTCATTACATCAAAAACCAATTACAATCTCCACCTCTCCAACATGATAATGAAACTATGTCTAGCAACACAAACTTGCCACAGTACAAGCCCATCTCCAAAACCAGCTGGTAACTCCAGCATTTGATGACAACTTCACCATGCAGACACAACACAGCCATGGTATGACTTCACCTGCCTTGTGGGGGTGCCACCACCTACACAACCTTCATATACCAAAAAGGCAAAAAGGTCAGTAACATGATCCTTGCTAAAGTGCACCCAACCCCTGGCACTTCTAACCTGCATCTCCAACCACCCACAGACCATCTATGAGCTTCTTTCACTCAAGATTCCATCACAAATGGTACTGTACACTGGACTCTTACCTCACCAGTGCTCTCAGTTCAACAGATACCATGCCAGTTACCATCCAATGAACTCTGCACAGTGAAAGCAGCAGTCAGTTAACAACTAAAAGCAGGAATAGTTAAGCCCTCAAACATCCCATGGGTTTTTCCCATCAAACTAGCACTGAAGAATAACTGATACTTTGTGTTTGTGTGTTGGCTACTGAATCCTTGACACATACACTACCATCAAAAGTTACCTAACACCTAATTCTTAAGACTTTGCTCACTTTCTTGTGGGTGATTCTGTATTCAGTGTTCTCAACTGTAAATAAGCTTATCATCAAGTACCTATGCACCTGGCAGATGTGTAAAAGAGAATGCTGTCATTATCAAGGACAAAGAAAGCAAATTGAAGTTATCTTCCTGGGTCATATAATCAACATGCAAGCAACCATTCAACATCAAAATGAATGGAACTCATCCATCAACTACCCCCTCCTGCCTACCAAGAATTATGCCATTTCTTGGGGATGATAAATTTCTACCAGTGCACAGTTACCATACGGGCCCCACTATCCACTAACAGAAGTACTAAAAGGAAAAACACCAAAGGGACATAGAAACTGCTGTGGACTACTGACATGCAGACAACTTTCGAACAACTAAAAATCTGCCTTACCTATGCCACAACCTTGGCCCTTCTGCTCCCTCATACTCAGTCATCAGCAATAGCGGATGTGAGTGACTTTGTTATCAGCACAGTCCTCCAGCAAGAGGTGCCAGGCATCCAACAATTGCTCAGATTTTTTTTCTGAAAACTTACTGCCTCACAAATCAAATGGTCAGCTTATGACTACAAACTCCTAACATTTTATGGGCTAATTTGCCAGTTTAAGGACAATGTCAAAGTTAGACCACCAGCCACTAGCAGACTCAACATGTCTGAAATCTCGAGTACACCACATGATCCTCGATGGACATATGTCAACTAAAGAGTGTGGATAACATTGTTGCCAATTACTTATCTTAGATCAATGCTATCTCTGCTCAAATCAATTATGATGGCACCTCTTACTGGATACAAAAAAGGCAGATCTTGTGTGATGTCTCACAGAATCAAACTCATCTCCTCATACCAAGGCAATTTTGGAAACTCATTATCAAGCAACTACACAACTTAGCGCAACACAGAATCCAACCAATGACAAAACTTGTAACTGACTGTTTTGTGCAGCCACATGTCAAGAGAGATTGTACAGAATGGACACACTTCTCAGAGAAGCAAAGTGGGACAAGATGCACAACCACAATTTGACCATGTCACACGATGGGTAGAATCTATTTCTCTACACAACTTATCAGCAGAATCAACAGCCAGAGCTTTTATCAACACCTGGATAGCTCACTAGAGATGCACTGCATCCACTACCACATATCAGGGTCTACAGTTCAATACCATTCTATTTTCTGCACTATGTACTCACCACTTCGTACTACCCACAAAACAATGGTATGATGGAACAATGGCACCACACATTAAACACTGGTCTAATGTGCCATGGAGATTACTGGACTGCTATGGGCACTTCTGGGTATTTGCACCACAAACAAGAAAGAATTCAATGCGTCCTTCACCAAACTCTTATACGGTGAATCACTCACCCTTTCTGCTGCTTCACACACCAGCAGCTGACACCACTCAACTGCCCACACTGCAAGGGTTGAAGAACATTTTGCTTTGCTGGAAATTCCACCTCCACAACACCGTGGCATCCCTAAAATTTCCATCCATAAAGCACTTGCAGATTTCACCCACATCATGCTCTGTGATGATACAACCTGACCCACTTTGCAGCCAGCCTCTGAATATGGGCCCACAAAAGTAGATAAAATGCAAGACATACTTACAACATACATGTTAATGGCAAACCCACCAAAACCAGCATGGACACTTTAGGATGATGCATTCACTGCCAAAACATTGACTCCTGACAAGCTCCATGACAATGCAACCATACACACTATAACTGTCACTGATTTTGTGGTGAATCTTGACACTGATGAACAATTTCCAAACTGACAACCTGAGTGTCAAACTGATAGATAATTTCCTCATCATTGAAGGCAAGCATCCTGAATACAAGACTGAGAACACTTTCGTCACCTGCCACTTCACCGATTATTATTTATTGCCTAATACTGTCAACACAGCAGCCATCTTATCATGGCCATCCCTCGAACCCACTATGAGAGTATCAATGGAACACGAGTATGACACTGTAACTCAGCCTTGATGCAGTGCCCCCATTGGCAGATGCCCCACAAAAATCTCATAATGACCATGTACTGTACCCACCCAAATACCAACAGGATTGATCTCCATGCAGGAAATGAGCACCTTATCACCCTCTCCCAAGTGCTTCACACTATGAGGTGAGGACACTACTGCAACTTAATGCCATGTAACATTGCTGACAAATGACTTTACTTTACTGTACAGAGAATGATCTTTAACTTGGATGTGTGCTCAAACAGTGTGTTCTATGCTCTCAGGTAGAACAGTCATGTTTGTCTTACCATGTTATATTTATGCAATAAAGAGTTATTATTATACTGTGCTCTGCTGTATCTTAGTTATATTACACTTACTCTAATACTGTACTGAACAACATAGCTTTCTATTACATGCAAGAGGCAACTGTGGATGAAAAAAGATGGCACTGTTAATACACTCAAATTTAACTGTTTGACATTAGTCATATAAGATATTTTGGTTATGAATTATTCAGTCATGCACCTTATGGCATTCTTCTGCTCTATAAAAACTTTTTGGTCCCTGAGGAATTGCCCCACAAAAGAATGTTGTATCTTTTATGAAATTAAAGAAAGAATAATAGCAACTGAGCAGTAGCTTTTCTGTAACACATGTGCTTAGTTTGGTCAACAGATAAACAATACATGGGAGCTTTTTACATACACAGGATGTTCAAAAAATGTGTTGAATACTTTAAGAGGTGGTAGTACTCATTGAAACAAGAAAAATAAGTCCAATAAACATGGGTCCAGAAATGCATATGTTCTGAATAAGTCTGAAATAAGTCCAATAAACTTGGGGCAAATATGTGACAAACATGTGTTTACAGGAGGTGCTCAGTGTGGTTTCCATTCATGACAATGCAGCCCTCTGGCCTCCAGCTTAAGAAATGATGCACTCTTTGAAGTATACCTGGTTGTTGTTAAACCTACTGGCATGCACTGAAGGCACGACCTTGTAGTGTTCACAAATCATTGATCAGCATGGTATGGACCAGTTCCTTTAAGTGTGCCCATAACCAAAAGTCTAGGGTTTTGAGATCTGAGGAATGAGCAGGCCATGGTGGGGGCCCTCTGACTAATCCAGTGATCCTGCAATGTCTGCAGCAGATGTTCACACACTTTGTGATGAGAGTTTGCTGGTGTTCCATCATGCATGAACAACATCTGTGTTCATTTCTGCAATGGCACAACCTCCAGCAAGGTTGGCAATTTATTATGAGAAAGTTGAGACAATTCTCTCCTGTTAACCTTTGTGGCAGCACATATGGCTCCATTAATCCATGGCCAAGTATGCTTGTCCATACGTTGATTGAGAACCAGTGTTGCTGCCCTATTTCCTGAACTGCTTGGGAACCTACACCTGCCCATACATGCTCGTTATGGAAATCCACAATACCATTCTTGTGAACCCTGCCTCATTGGTAAATGAAATCTTGGATGCAACAATGAATCAGCAGCACACTTCTGCAACAGCCACTGACAGAACTGCCATCTGTCATGATGACCCTGTGGCCTTAGGGCCTGAACACAATGAGATGATATGGGTACAGCGATTGTTCATGAAGGAGCACCTACCCCCACCTCCCACCCCCTCTGCTCCCACCCCTCTCCTTTCAGGATTAGAGAGTGGGAAAATGCCATCTGCTGCAGCCAATTGTCAGTGGGTTTCTCCCACCGAATTTAGCACATGCTCCTCCATGTCAGGCGTGCAGACTGCGTGGAGCCTTCCACTGTCAGTCTTCCACGGCGCAAGGGCATCTGTGTCCCTCAGATGCTGGAAAAGTTTGCTGAACAGCTTATCAGAGGGCACTCTTCAGTGTGGGTATTTTTCAGTTTAGAGGGCAGGGGCTTGCAGGCTACAACCATTTGCTAAACCACAGCAGACTATCATATCAGCCATTTCACTTGTTAAATAGTAGGCTTCTATTGCGAACAAGTGGTGGAAGAGAGAAAATGTAAATGTACTGCACTATTTGTACATAATGGTAAACACATAAGTGAATCTGAATTTGGAAGAAGGTAAAACACCATGATACGTACCCCGGATTGACAGTACTATACAATAAGGCACAGAAACATGACAAAAACTAACATAGCCTACAACATGACTGTAACCACTCAACTGACTACAGACCATATAATGGTAGGTAGCATACTGAAAGACATCATAATACCCCGCTGACACATCTGCCACAGCACCAATGCAATGACTGTGCTAATATTCGCAACCAAGCATCATGCAGCCCTTCCCATAAACATATGTTTATCTCAGAAGGTATACATTTCTGGACCCATTTTTATTGGACTTATTTTTCTTGTTTTGATGAGTACTATCACCTCTCAAAATATTCAACACTTTTTTTTAACACCCTGTACATTCTGTATGAGTGTTCTACTGTAAGTTAATTTTAAATCCAGTGTCTTAGCAATGAGTTTATCAGAATTAAGTGTCAACACTGAATAAATTGAAAATAATGGTCACAGTATTTTCATAATTAATAGATAATTCATTGGTTTTAAACCAGCTATGTGGTAGTTTAAGGCACTTTTTGTACTGTACTTTCAGTTTGTTTATATGGTTTTGAGAAACATTGTGTTCTCTATACAAAATATAAGTTTACCTGGCATATTAAAACATGGCAGGTCATTAACAAATATTATGAACACTACTGCCCAGAGCACTGATCCTTGTGTAACATTGAGACATTGTGACTACAACTTGTTTTCTGTTACTAAGGTGGGAGTCAATGGGGGTGAGTTCCAAATTCTGGATGTCATAAAAGCTTTGTTTCTCCAGTAGCAATATATGGTTTACTGAATCATTTGCTTTATTTCATTCAACTAGGGTGCAGCAGAGAAGTGCTTTGTACAAAAGAAATAACATTTTCAGCAGGGTTGACTGTTGACAGTGTTTTGGAGGGGGGAAGAGAGGTTTAACTATAGTGAGACTTAGTTAATATATTGTCATTTAAAAAATTCAGAAATTTTTGTTGCTCTATACCATATTCAGTTATTTTTAGAAAATGTAGGAAGTGAGAGTATTTGTTGGGAATTCAGCTTGGTGACATCATCCAGAAGGTGTGACATTTCAGCCAGCTGACTACTTGGCATCTTCAGGTGTTCCTAATGACTGACTGTCTTCTGCTGGGTGCCTCCTTTATAACCCCCTCACCTTCAGCCCATAGCTGTCTGCCTGTAAGCATGGATCCAGTGCAGACCTCCAGGAAGCATGTTGCTAGGACACAATCCCAACAACCCCATGTCCTCAGCCCCACAGCAGCTGTCACAGGATACCGTTCTCTGCTGGTGCGGTGACAAAACATCGTTGTCCTCTTCAGTTGCCTTTATGGGAGTGGATTTCCATGCAGATGGCCACTGTGCTTTGACTATGCTCAAGGATGGGTCCCAGGCCTTGCTTAATTGGAAAATGCTGTCTCTCTTCTTTATTTTCTTGTGTGGCTAGATACCCACAGCCTCTTTAAGAACAGTTTGGACAGTTGCAAAAATTTGGTGCCATTATAATTCATGGCATTTCCACAGAAGGTATGGTGTTACCCCACAGCAGACTTTGTTGGCTATCCACTATTTGGGTAGTGTTTAAACTCTGTACAACTCTCTTGTACTGCCCAGATACCCTGGCATATATACATTTTCCTGCACTGGCTAGGCATGTGACATGCATGGAGTTTCTGAAGTCCTGTATCATCCTTCACCAATCCCATCAAATTTGTCATCTTGGATGGAAGGCAGGCCACACACGAGATGTTACGTTTCAGGGTTATTCTTACAATTTTTGACTTGTGTGCTCTGAATGTATGGAATAGTTACCATCACAATAGGTTTCTCTTCATCTTCATCTTTAGCAACCTATGGCCTTGGCTTCTTTGGTCTTAAAGCACATTGTATATTGTAGTTGCTGTAACTGTTCACACAGAACTCAAACTATAGGTGCTGCAATTTGGCTGCTACACTGTCATGGTCCAGTATTTTATATGCTATGCACATTACTTTACTTTGGACATCTTCTCATTACAAAGGAAGACGACTGCTGAAAGCATGCAAGTACAAATCAGTATGTGTTGGTTTACAGTAAGTGCTGTGCTTTTGTATGCCATCTGATCTCTTATGTATGTATCTGAGGAAGGAGGAAGATATCAGAGCTAGGTGACTTGTATATTGTGTTGTGAAAATCCAGGTGATTGATTATGAAAACTCTGGACATAATATCATTTGGGATAATTTTTTACATCTCTTGATTTAGCTCAATATTTGTTATCACAATTATCACAAAATCTGACACTAGTTGGTAGTCTATTAAAAAAAAAAAGAAAAGAAACACTTCACTACAAGGTTATTTCACCTTGTGTGCCATTGTCAAGTGTACATTTAGATGGGGTTGCATTCATAATGCATCGTGGAGCTGAATTTGCCTGGCGACAAGTTGTATGAATCATATAATTTCATTTGTATAGAATACTATTTTTGACCAATAAAATGACAGTTCTCAGTCCTATAATAGAGACGTATGGTATAATCACTAAACAAAAAATATCACGGCAACAAGGACTATCATTTTATCTGTTAAAAACAGTATTCTATACAGACAAAATTATGTGACTCATAGAACTTGTCATGTGACAAATATCCACTCCAAAATGCATTATAAATATCACTCCACTTAGAGGTACACTTGACAATGACATACCAGCTGAAACAAGCTTGTAGTGAAGAAACACAACCAGCATTAGCTAAATAAAAAAATTTGAAACTAAATGGGAATCAGTCGATATAAAAAATGAAGTTGTTACTGTCCTTAACTCTCTTCAAGACCAACCCATCAAAAGTAAAGAAGCCATTGTGACACACAGTGCCTAAAATGTGTTGTTGACACCATGGACCTGAAGAAGCAATGCAATAGTGTGAATAGAAAAGCTAGATGATGGTCTTGAGTGGTTTTCTTGAAAATGATCGATGCATACATAACTGGGATGATGCTATCAATAAAAAATGAAATGTTAGCCTTTCATCATCAACTTGGGAAAGCAACTAGGAGGGTAAAAGAAGACAATGAATTAATTAGTAGCACAGGATCCAGGAAGTACAGCAAAACATTCTGCTGAGAAAAGAAAAGGTGTGCATATTGTGTAGACAAGAGAGATAGAAAAAGTCAAATGACGTGTTATAAGTGCACCAAATCTGTCTGCTTAGAACACACTGTTATTTTTATGTGGCCAGACTGTGCAAATTTGTAATAAGAATTATATTACAAAAAATGTAGAATGAACTTAACTATCATCATTATAAAGCCACCAGCAAAAGTTTAAATCCTTGTTTTTTAAAATATAAATTTTAATAATTAACATTATTTTAATAGAATTTATATTTCAACTTCATAACTAGCCAAAATAGTGACAATTTATTTCAATTTAAACAACAGGGGTCTGAGATGATAAATAGCTGCTGTAGATCTACTGTACAGCAGCAGATTCTTTTTTTCAAAGTGGAAGCTTTCTTTCTAATTTAGTCAGTTAAATTTAGATTGTATTGCATTATGATGAATGAATGGCATTAAGCAGTATAGTAGCAGGTTTTGTTAAAACAGTATATGGATAGCATTTCTAAGAGGTCTTTGTCTTATGGTAATATATACCCTGACTTGTTTGGCATACCTGAACATTCTCCTTCTTGATGAGATCCATGGACCACAATGAATAAACATGTAAATGAAAACAGGTATTCAGCTATGTCTGAGTCAAGAACTACCCTCTATGCTTTCACTAATTAGCTCAACCAATCTCGCCTTACAAAGCCCCTTGTCAATAATCTCAACTAGTATATGTGAAAAACAGTAGTCAACCAGCCATCACTGTCATTCTCAGCTCTCCATTATCAAATTTTACACCACTATTAAGGCATGGTAACTCAACAAAATGCGTATTGGTGCCACAAGTCTGGGAAGCTGTCTTGTCCAGTTCACGACTTATATCATATACTCAGACCCTACCCAAATTGTTTCTTGCTCCTCCCACTAATATTACCTCATATTCATTTATGAAATACTCAGTTTTTGAATAAGACATGGCTCCTATAAATCTGTATTATTTAAAAAAAAATAAAGATTCCTGCAACATGTAAAGACAATAAGTAAGGTGTCATGTAATAAACCTACCTTTAGTAGCATAAAATAAGCAATTGCCACTAATGAATCCAGAAACTGAAATCAAGAAACTCATCACAAGCATTTAAAATGGAAGAGAATGTCACAAGATACAATACAGAATTGGAAGAGATTGAATTATTATTAAAAATAAATATCATGGTTTCCAACATTTAAGAAATTTCAGCATTTGTTTGGTCATTTAATGTTGCATTCCTTTACTGTGGTAAGTTTAGAGCATTTAGTCATTTTTTAAATCCAACCAGGAACCCTCCATATTTTAGCAATTAATTTATTATCTCATATCCATTAAAATATGCCTCAAGTTTAATGGAAATTAACATATGTGAATATTTAACAAACATTAAATCCAGTAAAAGATACACCAGAAAGAAAACTAAAGAATTAATCTGTTTACAAAGAGTAGAATAATGGAGATAATTGACAAGCAGGCATACAGGTATGTAGTGGCAACTGTTAATATGAAAAGGCAGTAGGCTAAAGTGAGGAACTTGGAAAATTAGTGGAATGCATGTAATATAGGGAGGAGGAAAGCAAAATAATACAAGTGACTGGAAATTGAAAAGAAACATGGAAGAATGAATGACTATCAGTATTTTCTCTGTTGATAGAAAATGAGGAATAACATTATGTAAATTTTTAGTTGGGCCTGAAATCATTATTATCATTGTCAACAGAATTTTCACCAGGCATTTTGATGTCCACTGCTCAATATAGACTTCCTTCAGAATTCTTAGTGCTTAACTGAGTTCAGCTATTCCCAAAAACATAGTTCTTGCATGTTTTATAATTTTGTCTAATTAGTTTCCATCATGTCATCACTTCAGATTATTCTTGTCGTATAGAATCGAGTGACATACTTTGTTCATCCCTCTTTTCAATGTGAGGTGGATACTAATAATGCTGAAAGATAGTATTATTGTTTCATATCTGAATGTGTCTGCTGGTAGTAGGAAGCCCATTGATGTTTTGACTCCCAAAAGTGAGTATTGACCAACTACTCTGTCTTTTTGTTCAAATGTTTGAGTGGAGTGGAAACAAGGCACCCTATAAATCACAAGCTGTGGCATGGTCGTGAATCGAACAGTGACACAAATACAGAATAAATTTCCTTTACTTTATGTCTATGGCTGAAAATTTGTTGTCATCAGACTGTCGGTTTTAGTCTATAATGACCATCTTTCTGAAGATGGTCTTTGTAGATCAATAGATCAAAACTGGTAGTCCGATGTGCTTTTTTTTTTTTTTTTTCTTTTTTAATCATCAGACTACTAGTTTTAGTCTATAATCTTCAGAAAGATGCTCATTATAGAGCAGAACTGGTAGTATGATGACAAATAATTTGTGACCATAGAAATGAAGTACAGGAAATTTACACCCTATAAATTGACAATGTGTTTTTTTCCCCAAATTTTTATAGTCAAATGAAGAGTGAGAAAGGTAAAAATTTGGCATCATATTGAACAGCATGAGGTCTAATTTTGCAAAGAGAGGGTTAATTACTTTAAATTAATCAGATAATTAAGAAAAATTTAGTAAGTTATTTGAGGTAAAATTGAAATACTTCACTAGCCGCTACTGATTCCTATGTAACTGAGGTGCCAAAAAGTTCATCTGTTCAAGGCATGGCTATTTTTCAAAATAAAAGTTTGGTTGGTGGGATATTTGATTTCTAAAATGGCTTCTTTTGAATCAAGTACTAAATTTAGGGCATCTTGAGACCAACACACACTAGCAAGACAACTAAGGTGTCAAAAAGATTATCTTTTCAAGGCCTAGCTAAATGTGCATAAATATTTATATCAGTGTGACATTTGTTGTTGTTGTTATGGTTTTCAGTCCCGAGACTGGTTTGATGCAGCTCTTCATGCTACTCTATCCTGTGCAAGCTTCTTCATCTCCCAGTACCTACTGCAACCTACACCCTTCTGAATCTGCTTAGTGTATTCATCTATTGGTCTCCCTCTGCGATTTTTACGTTGCCCTCCAAAACTAAATTGGTGGTCCCTTGATGCCTCAGAACATGTCCTAACAACCAATCCCTTCTTCTAGTCAAGTTGTGCCACAAATTTCTCTTCTCCCCAATTCTATTCAATAGCTCCTCATTAGTTATGTGATCTACCCATCTTCCACATTTCGAAAGCTTCTACTCTCTTCTTGTCCAAACTATTTATTGTCTATGTTTCACTTCCATACATGGCTACATTCCATACAAATACTTTCAGAAATGACTTCCTGACACTTAAATCTATACTCGACATTAACAAATTTCTCTTCTTCAGAAACGCTTTCCTTGCCATTGCCAGTCTACATTTTATATCCTCTCTACTTCGACCATCATCAGTTATTTTGCTTCCCAAATAGCAAAACTCCTTTACTACTTTAAGCGTCTCATTTCCTATTCTAATTCCCTCAGCATCAGCCGAGTTAACACAACTACATTGCATTACCCGCATTTTGCTTTTGTTGATGTTCATCTTATATCCACCTTTCAAGACACTCTCCATTCTATTCAACTGTTCTTTCAGGTCTTTTGCTGTCTCTGACAGAATTACAATGTCATCGGCAAACATCAAAGTTTTTATTTCTTCTCCATGGATTTTAATTCCTACTCCAATTTTTTTTGTGTTTTTGTTTCCTTTACTGCTTGTTCAATGTACAGATTGAATACCTTTGGGGATAGGCTACAACCCTTCCTCAGTCCCTTCTCAACCACTGCTCCCCTTTCATGCCCCTCAAATTTTATAACTGCCATCTGGTTTCTGTACAAGTTGTAAATAGCCTTTTGCTCCCTGTATTTTACCCCTGCCACCTTCAGAATTTGAAAGAGAGTATTCCAGTCAACATTGTCAAAAGCTTTCTCTAAGTCCACAAATGCTAGAAATGCAGGTTTGCCTTTCCTTAATCTATCTTCTAAGATAAGCCGTAGGATCAGTATTGCCTCACGTGTTCCAACATTTCTATGGAATCCACACTGATCTTCCCCGAGGTCAACTTCTGCCAGTTTTTCCATTCATCTGTAAAGAATCTGCGTTAGTATTTTGCAGCTGTAGCTTATTAAACTGATAGTTCAGTAATTTTCACATCTGTCAACACCTGCTTTCTTTGTGATCAGAATTATTATATTCTTCTTGAAGTCTTGAGTGTATTTTGCCTGTCTCATACATCTTGCTCACTAGATGGTAGAGTTTTTTAGGCCTGGCTTTCCCAAGCCTGTCAGGAGCTCTAATGGAATGTTGTCTACTCCCGGGGTCTTGTTTCAACTTAAGTCTTTCAGTACTTTGTCAAACTCTTCACACAGTATCATATCTCCCATATCATCTTCATCTACATTCTCTTCCATTTCCTTAATATTGTTCTCAAGAACATTGCCCTTGTATAGACCCTCTATATACTCCTTCCACCTTTCTGCTTTCCCTTCTTTGCTTAGAACTGGGTTTCCATCTGAGCTCTTGATATTCATACAAGTGGTTCTCTTTTCTCCAGAGATCTCTTTAATTTTCCTGTAGGCAGTATCTATCTTACCCCTAGTGATATGTGCCTCTACATACTTACATTTGTCCTCTAGCAATCCCTGCTGAGCCATTTTGCACTTCCTGTTGATCTCATTTTTGTGATGTTTCTATTCCTTTTTGCCTGCTTCATTTACTGCATTTTTATATTTTCTCCTTTCCTCAATTAAATTCAATATATCTTCTGTTACCCAAGGATTTCCACTAGCCCAGGTCTTATTACCTACTTGATCCTCTGCTGCCTTCACTATTTCTTCTCTCAAAGCTACCCATTCTTCTTCTACTGTATTTCTTGCCCCCCTTCTTGTCAATCATTCCCTAATGCTCTCTCTGAAACTCTCTACAACCTCTAGTTCTGTCAGTTTATCCAGGTCCCATCCCCTTTAATTCCCACCTTTTTGCAGTTTCTTCAGTTTTCATCTGCAGTTCATGACCAATAGATTGTGGTCAGAGTCCACATTTGCCCCTGGAAATGTCTTACAATTTAAAACCTGGTTCCTAAATCTCTGTCTTACCATTATATAATCTATCTCAACCCTTCCAGTATCTCCAGGTCTCTTCCATGTATACAACCTCCTTTCATGATTCTTGAACCAAGTGTTAGCTATGATTAAGTTCTGTGCAAAATTCTACCAGGCAGCTTCCTCTTTCATTCCTTACCCCCATTCCATATTCACCTACTAAGTTTTCTTCTCTTCCTTTTCCTACTATGGAATTCCGGTCACCCACGACTATTAAATTTTCGTCTCCCTTCACTATCTGAATAATTTCTTTTATCTCGTCATACATTTCGACAATCTCTTCATCATCTGCGGAGCTAGTTGGCATATAAACTTGTACTACTGTGGTAGGCATGGGCTTCATATCTATCTTAGCTACAATAATGCATTCACTATGCTGTTTGCAGTAGCTTACCTGCCATTACTATATTTTTATTCATTATTAAGCCTACTCCTGCATTACCCCTATTTGGTTTTGTATTCATAACCCTGTATTCACCTGACCAGAAGTCTTGTTCCTCCTGCCACCAAACTTCACTAATTCCCACTATATCCAACTTTAAACCTATCCATTTCCCTTTTTAAATTTTCTAACCTACCTGCCCGATTAAGGGATCTGGCATTCCACGCTCTGATCCATAGAACGCCAGTTTTCTTTCTCCTGATAACAACATCCTCCAGAGTAGTCCCCGCCCAGAGATCCAAATGGAAGACTATTTTACCTCCAGAATATTTGACCCAAGATGACACCATCATCATTTAACTATACAGTAAAGCTGCATGCCCTCGGGAAAAATTATGGCTGTAGTTTCCCCTTGCTTTCAGCTGTTCGCAGTACCAGCACAGAAAGGCCATTTTGGTTAGTGTTACAAGGCCAGATCAGTCAATCATCCAGACTGTTTCCCCTGCAACTACTGAAAAGGCTGCTGCCCCTCTTCAGAAACCACACGTTTGTCTGGCCTCTCAACAGATTCCCCTCAGTTGTGGCTGCACCTACGGTATGGCTATCTGTATCACTGAGGCACGCAAGCCTCCCCACCAAAGGTAAGATCCATGGTCCATGGATAATAGTTATCATTGAATTGAGGTTAAAATTCAGAAAATTTCAAGAAGAGAAAATACTAAGAAAACAAATGAAGCGTCAATAAGACCATGCTGAACAATGCTGATAGCTTTGCTTTATTCATATTACATGCTGAACAAAACTTGAAAATAAAAAAAATTAATAAAATGTTCAAATATTTTATGAAATGATTTGCCTAAAAGTAAGAAATAAAATAAATTAGAAAAACATTCCTTCAAACGATGTTTGAAATCACGCACAGCATCAAAATTTTTCTAATCTGTTTTATGTCTTACTTTTAGACTAAAAATAACTGAGTGAAATTGAGAAATTATTTTTATTCCTGTTTGTAATCCAAATACAAGATGCTTATATACTCTTTTTTTGCCACCCATAAAATATCTCTGGGGAAAGCACCTCAATATGACTCTAAGGTTTAAATGTACACACATGTGTATTATAGTCTCAGTCAACTGTTTAATTTGGAAATTTGCCAGAAAGTGTACAGCTGAAATCTTAGTGAAAGAAATGGAGTTTCTACTGCTGCAGACATGAAACCTAGTAGATAAAGAAGGCAATTTTTTCTCAGAAAAGGTTTTTCAAATGCTGGTTGTCTATTGACATCTCTGTGTGATACTTGAATGACTATTTGTGGTGGGGAGGTTCTTTCAATATTTAGTTTTGCTATGAACACTTTTGTACTGACCATGTTTAGGAGGACGAATTTCTCACTTTGAATATTGACAGATGTTGCCAATCCCACTGTGAGGCTTAAAGAACTGTCTCATGTTGTCTCGAGGGTTCAGTGTAATACATTATGCTACTGTGTCTACAGTGCCAAGCATAAAAGATTTTCCAGTATTTTGCCTCATGTGCTACATATTTTAGATTCTCATTCTCCATTGTTTCTGAACAATTTATGAAAAGTTCCTGTTGCATGTCAGATATTTCTTTTTATGAGAGACAGTCTGTAAAATGTATGACTGTACTACAACTAAAATCCTTAACATAGTTTTAATGACTAAATTATACCTATGCCTGAATTTACCTCCTACAGTGAAGCACACCAGCACAGGGACTGTCAGGCAGTGCAGTGTGTTTAGTAACTTACACCAGCCATTACGTTCAACAGTGTCATTAACTACTGGACAAAGAAACTTGAGAACGAAGACTGCAGGTGCCTGAAACAAAAAGAAAAGTATTGCTACCATCAACTATGAATGTGATTTATGAAATATGAGAATAACTCTACATGGCTGGATAATGTAACTAAATAAACAATATCTTTCAATTTTCTTTCATTTAGCCAATTTAAAGTTAGTGTTAATAATTTAGAGGGGACACTATTGCCCCTGAAACATTCACTGATGGATGTCATGCTATAGTGCTTCTGCCACTGTAGGAAATATATTTAGGTACACTGAGATTATTCAATTGGATTAAGCCTCCTTCTGTAACTTTCTAATGACAAGAGACTGTGTGGTATTGAGTTGCAAGGCTCACACGTCTCTTCAATCAGTTAATTTGCATGTTGTGTGTAGCCAGTCCTCTTCTCTGGGTAATCAGCTACATCGATCTCCCAAAAACATCTTCTTTGAAGACTATAGCTGGTTAAAGGAATTTTTTAAACTACTACTCTATTCTTGAAATAATTTGGGTACTCGTAGAATACTTTTCAGTTCAATCACTTTATATTTTCAACTTTTACAGACAATAACTTCTGCAACCTAACTTATTCCTCAAACATTAGACTCATTTACACATATTCAAATAGCATACACGAGTCTTGCTTCGTTCATAGCCAAGACACGAAGTGATTCAAAAGTCTGTAGTCTCAAATGAGTCCAATACATGAATGTGCATAGAAATCTATATTCAATTGTTCATTAGTCTTTTTACAAACAACACATACACTAAAGAGCACAGAATACTACATAAACTTTTCTTGTTCTTCTCTACAGAAACTCTGTGGACCATACAGCATATACTTGTCTGCTGCCATTCGGCTGCCTGGTACATCTTTTCCTCGTAACTGTTCTTTGACCTGAACATACAAATAGGCAATGCACAGTAGGGAATATTCGTTTCACCCACTCATCTCTAAAATATCGGGTGTTTGAAATGGTGGTTCTAGAATTTACTCCGAAATTCTCGAAGCATTACATCATATTCCCTCCTCTCTAAATTGAACCCACGATATTTTATACAATCATTATGTGAATTTATATCACATACAATTCTAACAATATACATTCCAACATAGAGCTTTGTACTCATTTAGAATAAACTTTAGCTAATCTTTTATTTATTCTACTCTCAGTCTATTTTGACATCAACCCCGAATATTCCATCATGATCTGGTAAGTTTTCCTAATAGTTATGATTTGTTAGAACTCTGTCTCACTTTCCAATCACAAACTCCAGGTGTTCATGACATTTGAGTACTTTATTCTTTACTCTAATTCTTTATACTGCTTCTTTACTATGCAAGGGTCTTATTATTTATAGACCTTTTGTAGACTGGAGGAACTCTGGACCAAAATAAAAGTGTTCCTATTGACACTCATAAAACATAATAATGCTAGTGAAGTATAGAATTCAAACTTACCAGAATAATTTCTACAAAATTTTGTGACTTTTGTCATGATACTACCCCTTCCCCTCTAGAAACAGTACCTATACCTCACATATGGATTGATCCTATGATTACCCTTCCTCCTTCTATTTGGTAGGTACATCCCATTTTTAATTCCTATTTTCATATGGTACAGGTAAATCCCCTTCTTGGTGGTCCTGTCCACACAGTATAGGTCAGACTTTCTTAGGTCTGCCTATCTGATCTTTTCGTCCAATACATGCTGGGTGCGCCCCCCTTATCCTTCTTGAGTAGGCCTCATGGTTCATTGCCCTGTTATACATCTTTATGTACACTATAACTAAATATTATCTGGTAAAACTAAAATCTACTTCACACTTCATGCTCGCTTTTTCATACTTCTCTTTTATACCCTATAGTCCTCCATTACTCATCCACTTCTATGTTTCCAGTATCTACTTCACGCCTACATAAATTATTCACTATATAATATGCTTACTTAGGTTATAAGAGTCCCACTATCCTACAAGTCATCAGAACATTTGTTAGACTGACCTCTCTGGCTTATGTTCTCTTTCCTTATTCATAGTTCCTACTTAGGTATACTCGATAAAATTATCATAGTTTTTATATCCTTATGTACCTGTGTGATATAGAATTGTCATTGTTCTTATACATATACTTCCTATATACACATATTAATAAATAGCTACATGATAGTTTTTTCATGTAACTAGGCAATGTATTTCCTATACGTATTAATATAAATATGGTTATAGTAGAGGGAAACATTCCACGTAGGAAATATATATCTAAAAACAAAGATGATGTGACTTACCAAATGAAAGTGCTGGCAGGTCGACAGACACACAAACAAACACAAACATACACACAAAATTCAAGCTTTCGCAACAAACTGTTGCCTCATCAGGAAAGAGGGAAGTAGAGGGAAAGATGAAAGGATATGGGTTTTAAGGGAGAGGGTAAGGAGTCTTTCCAATCCCGGGAGCGGAAAGACTTACCTTAGGTGGAAAAAAGGATGGGTATACACTCGCACACACACACATATCCATCCACACATATACAGGTCTGCTTGTGTCCTTACCCTCTCCCTTAAAACCCACATCCTTTCGTCTTTCCCTCTTCTTCCCTCTTTCCTGATGAGGCAACAGCTTGTTGCGAAAGCTTGAATTTTGTGTGTATCTTTGTGTTTGTCTGTGTGTCTGTCGACCTGCTAGCATTTTCATTTGGTAAGTCACATCATCTTTGTTTTTAGATATACATATTAATATAAATATCTACATGATAGTTTTTCCAAGTAGCTACTAGGTGATGTAGAACTGTCACAATAATCAACCATAAGTGCATATTTCTCTATGTGCACATTTTTTTCCCCCTAAAACACTTGACAGTTCTCACATCCATTTAATCTGTACTTCCACTGTTTGCGTCTTTGTGTTATGGTGTGTGTATGTGGAAGTTTGTTTGTGTATTCTGATTCTTCAGCCTACTTATATGAAATAAGTTGAAGGTTGTTGGAAATGATGGAAAATAAGAAGGACTTCAGCGATAGAAGTACATGCTTATGGAAAAAGGGAAAGATAAACCAGTACTCGGATGAGAAGTAAGAAAGGAAAAAGTAGAAATGGTTGCTAAGATCGAAGAAGAGGAAGAAGATAGCCCCAAAGACAGGAAAGCCTTCCCACCCCCCATCTCCAGGATCCCTACTTCTCTGGTACTTTAGTGAGATGCTGGAGGAGGTATGATGCTAAACGTCTCCTACAGAACGGATGTTCTCACCTTCAGCTCTGAAGTCCCTGAAGAAAAATATTAGCAACCCCTATGGTATGGCAAATGGTCAAGAATCAGTCACACTTGTCTGCGAGGGTTGTCTGAAAGGTGTGGTGTGTGTTTTGTGTTAGTCATGCTTGTACTTACATTACCCACCCCCTCCAAAACTAATACAAACCCTCCCATCCACTTCACATCTTATAAAAGGTATAAAATGTTCTTTAAAAATAGAAAATTATACACTATGATAACATAGTTGTTTAGTCATTCAGTTTATACTATACTTTTATACACTCATAAAATCCTCTATTCAGCTTATGTAGTCTTGACATCACTCAGTTTAAAAAGTACTATCATATTATACTTTCCACTAATATAACATTCTATTCATTTCACTTCATGCCAGGAGATCACTGTTCATCTGTGATTCTCTTAAATTGGTCTCAATCTTGTAGCCATATCCAGTTTCCTATGTACTAAAATTATAGGATAGTTTAAAAAATCAAGAATAGATTACAGAATAGTTTAAGATTTGAAAGGAATTCGGTGCAGGAAAAATAGTACAGAAGAAACACCGAAAACAACTAGGGATCCAATGGTCGTCACTCTGCCCGTTAACACAGAACGTTAACGTCCCTGGGAGACAGATGTGACTCCGCCCGGATACCATGGATCTGACATTAACCTCACACAGTTACTTACGGACCAATACTTCTCATTAAATTTTGTGTGAAAGCCTCCCCACAACAAAACAATTATCACTTTACTAAGTAACGCAACATCAGGCAAAGTTATTCTATTTTCTACTCTGTCATGGACAGGTTTGAATTCTTTGCACAAGTTGTCTATAACATTGCTATTATCACTAAGTTCGGAAAAAGCAACAGTCAAAACATTTCCAGAGACTGTCCTCACGGCAACTTTTCGATTGATTATTTCCTCTACCTGTTCCTCCAGATTACTTATATTAATTATGTCTGAAGTAGCTACTTTCTCTTTAAAATTTATTTCCATGTTGTCAAATCACATGTCAACACCTGCAATTTGCATTGGACTATAGGAATTAGTTTGTCCTGCTTCTCCAAACTCTCTTTTAAAGATTGCAACCTTTGCTTTACAGCATCAAATGTAACATTACATACACTTTGAAATGATATTAGTTTTTTGCTCAGTTCAGACTCAACACTATTACATTTATCTTCAATATCAAATTCTAGTTTCTTTGCCAAATCCTGAAATTGGTTACTCTGCATCTGACTAAAGTCAGTGAACAGCTGATTGATGTGACTACTTAAAGAGCTAGTTAATTCATCTTTCATATCTATCTTAAAATTTTCCACTTTAGTGATTAAAATATCAAATTCAGTCTTCAAACTCCCCATACCTTCATGCAACTGGCTAAATTCCTTATTCTGTTCATCTGATTTTGCACTTGACAATCCTAAAGTCTTATTCTGAACGTCCAATTTATTATTTACTTGAATATTCAATGTGTGTATTTCTCTACTCAAAATAGCACTCTGTGCATCTAGCTTTTCACTTTGTGCTTATAGTTTTTTTGCTTAAATTTGCACTCATTTCATCTCTCAATGAAGCATTTTGAGCATTGAAATTTTTACTTAGAGTAGTAATTTGAGCATTTGACTCAGCTCTCACTGAGGCTAACTTTAGACTTAATTTCTTTGATTAAATTTGCTACTTCAGCCCAGTCTGGCATTTCCTTATTCACTGTCATAGCCATGGCTGGTTCTGCTAGTTCCTGTTCTTGATGCATATCTTTATTAATTTCAGACCTGGTAACCATCTAATAGAAAATTCACCACTAAGTACAATAACTACACTTACAGTGTATCATTTAACAGTTCCTTTAGCTTTACCAAACAATTATTGTTTTTTGCTCATCCAATGTAGAGTCGTAGCTACGTTGGTGAGCGGATGTGTTATCAGCACCAGTGGACAGCACTTGTGCCGGTGGCAAGCGGACACGGAGTCAGCACCAGTGAGCAACAGCTTGTGCAGTCGGCATTGGTGGCTGGTTACTGCATCAGCATATGTGTGATGTACGTACCCAATCTTCTTAGTCGAAAAGTTGAGGTCTTCTCTCCATTTTTGTTTTTCCTTTTCTGTCTTTCCTTGCTATTACTTTCTCATGTCTTTTACTTTGTTGCACTCACAACTTTCTTCCATTGGTTTATTGGACTCAATACAATTACTGGAGACATTTTCGTATCTTGTTAGGGCTGGTTGCTATGGCAACACCTAATATATTATTCCTATTTCTGTCTTGAAATTCCCATTTTCTTCGGGTCCTGTCACTTGGGTCACCACGTTTTTAACACTTTTCGTGACAGAAAATAATGTCTTCTTATTTCTGTAATCTATTGATCACATATATGAACTTTAGTGTCAACCTACTAGTTGATTAACTAGAACTGCTATGCAGAACAAAATTCTCTTATTAGATATATAAATATCTTCATTGTCTCACTTGTATCTCAAGCTTTAGAAATAATTAAGTACATTGAGACATAAGAATTGGTTTAAAAACCATATGAAAATTTGAACATGCACCTTTATTTCTCCGAGTCCAATACATGAATGTGCAAAGAAATCTATATTCAATTGTTCATTAGTCTTTTTACAATGAACACAGACACTAAAGAGCACAGCATACTACATAAACTATTCTTGTTCTACTCTACCCGTACATGGAAACACTGTGGACCATACAGCAGGTACTTGTCTGCCACCATTCAGCCGCCAGGTCCATCTTTTTCTTGTACCTGTTTTTGGACCTGAACATACAAATAGGTGATGAGCAGCAGGGCATATTCATTTCTCCCACTCACCTCTAAAATATTGAGTGTTCGAAATGGTGGAAGGCCGAGTGGTTCTAGACTTTACTCTGAAATTCTTGAAGCACTACAACTTTTCCAACCTTATTTTTGCTTTGTAGTTTTATATATCCATTTTATACTCTAAGTCTCTGGCCACAATTTGGATTGCATTGTGTTTCATCTGAGCAGTTGGCTTGCCTATTTCATCTATTGTACTGACAGTATTATGTAAAGGATAAATTGCTACTCACCATGTAGAGGAGATTGAGTTGCAGACAGACACAATGAAAAGACTGCTATATATATGAGCTTTTGGCCAAAAGATGATCTTCGAACATTGAAAACTCACACATGTCCTTGCAAGGACAACTTGCACACATGTGACCATTGTCCCTGGCCACCAAGGCTGCACCTGAGTGGTCACACTGGTCACACATGGGACAAGGTTGTACTTGCATGAATGTGTGTGTGTTTTCTATGTTAGAAGAAGGCCTTTCAGTCAAAAGGTCACAAGTGTACAAATCTTTTTGTTGTGCCTTTCTCTTACTCAACATGTTGTCTATATGGTGAGCAGCAGTCAATTCTTTTCATAATATTGTCATTACTTCATCCTGGATTTTCTGTGGTTTGAGTTCATCTATGATACTGGTCACTTTTTGGTTCAATTTGAAATGGGACTACCTTTCCATCCTTATCTTAAATTCCTTCGTCATGTAAACATTCTCTGAAGAAGTCATTTTAGCTTGAATTTTTAACTTTCTGGACTCCATACTGTTATGTCTACACCCAGTTCCAGTAGTAAATTGCCTTTTTTTAAAAAATAATACAAATGAGCTTATTCTCAGATTAAATTTCACAGCAATATACTACCCAATTTATATTAGCAGCTACAGGGAATAAGCCATTTGCTAATAATCCAACTTTGAAATTTCAGGATATGAACTGCGTATTCGTAATACACCACATGTTCCTGAAAAGTTCCCCCTCCCTATTTCTGGAAAGCTACAATCTTTATTCATTATGATCTTTTAAAACAATAGATCTATTTGAGAGCAAACTGAAATATTATTAATAATATTTTATTCAAAGTGGTTTGCTTATAATTAACCAAACTGTAATTTAAATTGTTGTACTGTTCAATGCATTGAAATTGTATATGAAATTGAGTAAACATTTCCAAATTGAATATCAGAACATGTAGGGCAATATGTGGTTCATTTTTTGATGTAAGTAACTAAAATCACCTCATGACTTTTAATTATTATTTTGTAAATTGTACATTCAATTATATATTCGATTATTTAGTTTTATATAAAAGAAAGTTGTGCATGAGCCACAGGGTCAGTCTGCATTATTGTCTTTCAGAAGCTGTTTGTGTGTCTGAGTCTTCCAGAGGGTGTCAGATGGCCAATGTATATTCCACCTATGTCCTTGATAATCAGTCAAAATATCGAAGTTGAGTATGCCATCATATGGTGCATGTAAGTTATTATGTGAACTTTCATTAACTGTGATTGAAATTTTCTAGTTTTCACTCCTTATACTTGTGAATAGCAGAGGCCAAACCATTAAGTTGTTCTGATGGTATAAATGAGAATTCATTATTACCACTGTCCAACTGCTGTCAGAACTTGAGAAACTGTATAAATTTTTTTTATCCCACAGAGTCAGTGGTAATTAAAATGTTTCCCTCCTCTCATTTTTAAAGGTGGCCTTTTAATATGGTGTTGCTGAGCTAGGATATGTGTAAGTCTGTGTACTAATTTTTGCACTATATTTCAGAGTCTAATCGTGAAATTTGACACTTGATTATTGGACAACAGCTGGGACAAGACATAAAGCGTGTTGTGGCAACTCATCACTGGACCCATTTGAGATGAGTACAATTTTTAAATTTTGAGTTACTTTCCCTCAGACTATTATTTTTCCAACTTCTTGATAGGCAGGATAATTGCAAACTTGCATGTGATGATAATTTGATTAGGTAGGTTCATTTTTGTGTTTTGTACCCAATATTATCTTCAAATACAGCAAGCATGGAAAATCTTGATACAACTAGAGAAGTTTCATACACTCAACATCCTCAATTGTTCGCACTGAACCTGCAACAGTCACCCATTTTCTTCTGACTTTCTCCAAATGAACAGGCCTCAGGTTTATTACAACGATTATCTCAACTCTTGTACCACAAGCTTACAAGTCAGAATAATGATTCAAAGAATTATTTAAAGAATGGACTTTCTAGTCAAAACAATGACCTAAAAATGAGTATTTTTAATCTAAATGACAATGTTAAGACAATGGAAAGGAAAATTCAGGCTGTGAAGGAACAAGTAGCAAACTCCTTTTCAAAATTTAGTCAATTGCATAGTCAACTGCCTTTCAAATTCAAACAGAAAATAGTAAGGTTGATCACATACGGTTCATGTGGAGAATGTTGAAGATGTTATTCATGCTGAGTTAGGTAGAAGGAACTCTGAATTCAAAATTATCCACGAATATAGAGAGCAGGAAAGTGAAACTAAAACTAAATAATGATCAAATTCATAGCCATACTACCAGTAATAATTATAAAATTGAGACTTTTCTGAAAATTTACAGCAGGTTAACATCTGATTAAGTAATGTTTAAACAAATATGTCATATCCACAAATTGGTAGAAATTTTGTACCATTTTGTAACAATTTAAATACTTCCCTGGGGATTTTAAAACACACGCAGTGGACTACCTATGGCAATTTGAAGACAGTTTTCCTTCAAACTTACCTGATTCTGGTGAAGCATTGTCATTGGCTTATCAAAACGTAAAGCCAAACATAACATTTAATGAATTCGAACAGATGTTCTTGAATAATTCCTGGTGTGAAAGTAAACAGATGGACATCAAAACAGCATTTTTGAATGGTAGTAGATACAAACCAGGTAATCTCTCAATGCAAGAATTCTGTGATAAACAGTTATGTAAGCTTGCTCACCTGGACAAATGTTTTGATGATCTTACTCTTACTGACACCTTGAAAAGATGTCTACCAATGAGAGCTCCTTGGGGCCATGTTTGTGGTCTTGGTGATTCATTAAAGAATTTTTTTAAACATGTTGATAAACTTGACAAAGCTTTTGAGGAAGATGACAGGGTTAATAACTCACATAACAACAGAAACAACAATTATAATTTGGGGGGGGGGGGGGGGGGTGTCATCTCAACACCACCAGCAAAATATACAGAATGGTACCACAATACTTATAATAACAGTAATAACAATAAAAGGAGTGGTAATGGTAATCATCAGAATAGAAACCATAGTAACCAGAAACAGGAAAACTGTTAATACCTTCACTTGGTGCCTGTCAGGTGGAGGATGTAAATAATTTTCATGGCCAGGCGATAACAAATTCAGATATAGAGGAGTGTGATGATGAGAGTGTATGTGACTATCCCATTAAAGCACAAAATTTTGAAAGTAAGTTTTGGGATGTTATAATTAAACAGGTGTATTGTGGTAAGAAATGTATTGTGGCTCCTTATGAACTTGAAGATGATGTTTTAGTAAAATTGTTTAAGTCTGAATGTTCTGTGGAAGATGCAGATGTTGATAGTGATTACTTTGGTTTTGGTATTTTAATGTATCCTGAGCAGGAGACTTTTGAAGCTAATTGTGATGGGAAAGGGGAGGCTTATCCTGAGTCAGCAGTCGTGGAAGTGTGTGACAACCAGATGAGTGGTGTCAGCAGTAATGATTTAGTGATTGAAGCTGAAGCTGATACACTTAATTTAGAAGAGCTGGAAGGTACGGTTTACATTGAAGTAACTGATCACGACCAGGCTAGTAGTGAGGCTCAGAAAGGTCAACCTGTTCCAGTCGACATTAGTGATATTTTGTGTGAATTCAAGGACATTAGAAAACGGCATTGTGAAGTAAATAAGAGGATTATTGAACATTTCAGAGATTCTGGTAAGGATGAGTCAGATTTCAGTTCAGTTAGTCACTTTATTGATCATTCTCAGCCAGATTTTAACTGCAACAGTAATGAGCACACCTGTTCAAGTCCAACTTGTAAATCCAATCAAATATTAGAAGTTATTCATGACACAAGCATACAGATACCATTTTGCCCTATAGCTTTATCTAATGATAACAAGAACCATTTGCAGAAAGATTTATATTTTGAAGATATAGAGGATGATTTGCTTAGAGAAATTAACATTAATGAAAATCAGGATTTATGCTGTCATCCATATATCAAAATCGCAGTTGGCAATTGGTACACTTATTGTTTGACTGACACAGTTAGTGTAATTTCCATTATTTCTGAAAATTTCAGGGATAGACTTAAGCAGAGTTCTGAATTTCCTATAATGGGAGTTAGGATTAAAGGTGCTGCAGGTAAGTTTAGTAAAGTTGTAAACAAACAAGCTTTAATCACATTATATGTCAACAACACAGTTTTTGAGCAAGGAAACTTGGTGGTCAGTAACCTGAATGAAGATATATTGCAAAGCATGGATTTAATATTGAAAAAAATGTAACATTTGATTGGGTAAAGTTCAGAGTAAATTTTTCTAACACCAGTATACATTTTTCAGGTCATACTATGTTACACTTAAGAGCTGGTGACCCATCTGCTGATGAAATATCTGGTTTTGACATTGAGGTAGGAAAAGGCTATATAATTGATGATGATTTGTTAAGTAATGACACAACTGATGGGATTCTGATCAACTTGTTACTGACAAGGTAAAAGAAGCAGACAAACTTACTGGTGATGAGAAGTCAGAACTGGAAGAAGTATTGAGATCCTACAAAGATTGATTTACTGAGAAACCAGCTAAGCTTAAGAACTATGCATGGAAGCTAAGGCTTAAAGAGCACCAGCCTTTCTTTATAAAACCATATTCAGTTCCTTTTTGTAAAAAAATAGGTTGTGGAGAGGGAGTTGCAGAAGATCAAAAGTGGAGGATTATTGAAAGGAGTCTAACCAATACAACAACACTTTGGTTGTTGTAATTAAAAAGGATGGTGGGGTCAGACTCATGCCTGGTTCCAGCTGAATAGGTTGTGATAGGCATGGCAGGGCCATGCACAGTGGCTGCCATGGTGTCAGTCATCACCATAAGTTCTACTGACACAGCTGCTAACCATAAAATAAATATTACACATCCACAAATGCAAACCCCAGGCTCCCAAAGAGCGGCCACTGCCAAACTGCCCATGCCTTGGCAGCCAACATTCTGCTGTTGTCTTTGTGACACTCCTCACTGGCATGACAGCTTCCATCTCATGGCCAGGGTATGAGCAGACAACCTACCAGCCTTGTGCTGTTAAGGTCTGTCACCATTTAATGCTGTGCTGCAGACAACAGTCCAAGGTTCAACTCCATGGGTGGTACTGCCAGTCATCAGCTCTGTAGTGTACTGTCACCTCCAATAAAAGATGCCATGAACTGCCACCTCCAAGACAGGGACTGTGACCACTATATCAGTGTGCCAGCTATGCCAAGTTAGCATGCTGCCTTACTATCAGCTCGCGTATTCCACAGCCTGTTTGCTTCACTTTCCTAAACTGCCACACTGAAGGAGAATATTAGGAGCTCACACTAATCCACGCCTGAGACGAGGACATACTCAGGTGACCATTCAATATGAGTGAATTAATAAGAAACACTTTATGTTCACCAAGTGTTTCTCTACACTGAGAACCACGTCACTGCCATCTCCCCAGTTACCAAAAAGAACCCATGATCCCGCAGGTGGGGGTCAAGGCCATGCTGGTAAAACAGAACTCATGTCTGATCAACCAGCAGTGGCCATTTTCACCTCCTGATCCGCTATGTTTAGATGAATCAAATGTTTTAAATCTAAAGTCTAAGTTGCTATCAATGTACATTCAAGCTCCAGATGGGTCATCATTTACAGCATGAAGTGTACCTTCTTCATGTCCGAACTGTTGTAGTGGACTGTAATCTGAGTCCATTTTAGCGAACTAATAATTTCTCTCAGGCAATAAAATTTTATTGATTATGAAATACAAGTTCTTGAAGTTTATTCAGAAGTGGAAATGTTTAATTAGTAATTACATGCCACAATTTATTTGTTTAATGTTAAAGTGTTTTTAATTTAATATACATAAAAGAAAGTATGCCTTTATGTGTGGCTTTTACTCTGAGGCAAGTTATCACTTAGAGTGCTAAAAGTGTGCATGCACAGTTTGCTGACCTATGTGATGAATTTTATTTTGTGATCTTGACCTGAATGGAGAGTAAATCCGGTTTCATTTAAACTTTACATGAGATAGACACATCACATTATTACAAAAGAGTCATTTAGCCCATTGGGGAAAAATGAAACCTGCCTGCTCGATTTGAAATACATTAAATGCCAGTGCGTGATTGAGCTATCCAGTAAATCATGTATAATAGTTGCAAATGTGTTTGGACTTAATGCACAAAGTTGGAAATTAATTTTGAGACAAGTGCTGATTTTTACAAAAAATGAACCAAAAGTTTATTGAAAATATTGAGGTCTAGTTTTAATTGAGACACGTATCACCTTGTTGACTACATTGCCTAGCAACACTGTAAAGCAGGTTAATTAATTCATTAGAATGATCTGCGACATAGTATGGCCCATTACACACACAAAATGTTACACGAAGTTTGCTGACCGCATGAGAGTAGAAGAGTGTTTTTCTTTCTGTAAATGACAATAAACCAGCAGTTTCAAAAGTTAAATTATTAACTGTTGTGTAACTTCACTGATTGTCCTACACCACAATGGAACTTGTTATATAGTGTCTCTTCACAAGATATCTCAAGAAGCTAGGATAAACAAGAAGGAGAAAAAGACTAAAGAAGAGGCATTGGTATACCGTATCACTGCTGACAAAAAATGTAATGGGTCAGAAGGTGTAAATGACTGCTGCTGATTGATTGGAGAAGACTTGCATTTGAAGAGCAAAAAAGATACATTGACATAAAATCAAACAATGGGAAGTCTAGGTTGGAATATTAACAACATTGCTATTCATTGTAAATATGACACATTGAGTTGCACGCAGGCCAACAAAAAACTGTTAAATAATGATCTTTCAGCTGAAGCCTTATTCAGAAAAGAAAGAAAAAACACACACACATACATTCATACAAGCAGAAACATCCCATCCACCCTTAACCACTACCACCAACTGCTCTGGACAGACTACAACTATTGCATTGAAAAAAAAATCAGGGTACAGGGGGGGGGGGGGGGGGGAGGGGGGAGGGGGGGAGAGAAGAGTGATTTCTGGAGGAGTGGACAAGGACTATATGGCGGCAGGACAAGGCTGCCAGGTGCAGTGCTGGGAGGCTATGCGGGATGGAGGAGGGGGACACGGGGAGTGGAAACAGAGAGAAGAAGGGAAGGAAAAAAATACTGGTGGTGGATAGAGAGAGAGGCAGAAGTGAAATCAGAGGAGCTGATAGGATAGAGGAGGTGGAGGCTCTTGGGTGGTGGGTGTGGAGACAGTAAGTTACCTCAGGCTGAGCCCATGACTATTTCAGGGGCAGAGAATCCATTGTAAGTATTACTTCCATCTGTGCAGATTAGAAAAACTGGTGGTGGAGTGTTGGGTCTAGATGATTAGGGGACACTGAAATCAAGCCTATTATGTTCAGCTACATATTGTGCACAGTGTGGTCCACTTTGTTCTTGGCCAAAGTTTGGCAGCAGCAGTTCATCCTAGAGGGCATCTGTTTGGTAGTCTTACCAATATCAAAAGCTGTGCAGGACTGCAACAGAGCTGGCTTCAAAAGTGGACCAGCATCGGACGGCAGGATTGGAATAAAGAGTGCTGGCAGACTATGGGGGGAAGGAGGGGGTGAGGACTGGCCAAATTTTGTGTCAAAACAGATCCTAATCTAATTATCCTAACTGCAGATAAAGGTTCAACCACTGTTGTTCTGAATCACAGTCACTCCCTAGTGGAAGGCCTCTGTGAAATGTCTGGCTCTTCCACCTATAAACTTTGCCAGAGTGATGGCATCCCAGAAGTCCAGCACACCCTCCAATCCCTGCTAAACGCCTTAGGTCCTTCCCAGAACATCTCCTCTGAGTCCATTTCCCCCTTACTCCTATGATACCCCACACACACTCCCACGTTTTACATACTGGCACTCCCAAAAATCCACAAACCCAGCATTCCTGGATGCCCCATTACAGCTGGTTATCATGTCCCCACTGAAAGAATTTTGGCCCTCAATGACTAACACTTCCAACCAACTGCCCAAAATCTAGCCTTCTAAGACAAAGATGTCAACCACTTACCTCACCAGCTCTCCAACCATCTCCAACATTTTACCACATTGATTTCTAACCACATGGATTCCTACTATACGCACTGTCTGTTTTTTCAGACATGTCTGAAAGAACAGACACCACATATATGGTTAAGGTGAGGATGACCAATTGATCACTTCAGTACAGATGCACACAATGCTCTAACTCATACAGGAATCACTGAAATGCTGTAAATAATGAGGATAATTGACAAGTGGCACTACATCAGTACTGTATGGATAAATTGAGAAACTGGGTCTGACAGGAGGCAAGCTAGGGTAGTCCACACAATTACAATGAGAACTGTGTCCACATTGTGCAATGGCCTGCCTAGTAAGCAGGAGTACCCAGGTTTGAATCCCAGTCTGGCACAAATGTTCGACTTTCCACATTGATTTAATCAATGCCCAATACCAGCTAATGCCAGTTCCTTGTTTGTGTCTGTATTCCTACTATCCTCAGCTGATGCCAACACCCTATACACCAACAACCCCTCTACCCGTGGTCTCACCGGCCTGGACATTGCCTCTGCCATTATACTTTGCATGCCAAACCCAGTACTTCAGCCTTCGTACACCTTACCAACTGTGCCCTAACACACAATTTCCTCTCCTTTGAATGGAAGGTATACAAACAAATATGCAGCACAACCATGGGAACTCACATGACATTCACCTATGCCAACCTGTTTATGGGGCACCTAGAGGAAATCATTCTTGCTTCCCAAAATCTCAAACCCCTTTTTTGGTTCGATTCACTGATGATATTTTCATGATCTGGTCCAAGACACACTATCTTCAATCCTTTACATCCTCAACCCCTTCTTTCCCATACACTTCACTTGGTCCTCCTCAAACCAGCATACCACCTTGCTGGAATTGACCCCCTCTTCTCTGATGGCACCATCCACACATCTATCCACATTAAATCCATCAACCACCAACAGTACCTGCATTTTGATAGCTGCCATCACTTCCACACCAAAAAATCCCTCCCATAGAGACTGGCCACCTGAGGGCAGCGTATCTGCAATGACCAGAACTTCCTTGCCCAGTATGCTGAAGATCTCACAAAGGCCTTCACAGAAAGGCAGGCACAATATCCAGCAAGTAGCCCACAAACAGATTTCCCGTGCCACATCTCCGAGGACCCTCAACACTCCCTCCAACCCACTTTTTGACGTCGACGTTTGCTTGCAACACTCCTTGTCGCTACACATTGTGTTAAAGATAGTACTGCCTGCAGAAAGCCTTTCTCATGCCTTGCCAATTCCCATCAAATTTAGGGTGCAGCCCTGGAGAATTTCAAGGGATGAACTGCATTGGAATACATCACATTTGTGCTGCCAGAGGGCTCATTGATCTAGGGGTATGATTCCTGCTTAGGGTCCAGGAGGTCCTGGGTTTGTGCCAGTACAAAGGGATGCCCCTTTGTCACCCAATAGTATCCTGGGCTGGAACAACTGAACCACATTCTTTGTCATGGCTCTGATTATCTACCTTCATGCCCTAAAATAGGGGCTCTCCTGCACAAGATCCTTCTCATCCTCTAAAGTAGTGTTCCATCACTGACACAACCTCCGCAACATTCTAGTCCAGTCCTGTCCCATTCCTAACCCCAACATCTTGCTGCAGGGAACACCAAGTGGTATGACCTGCCCAATCCATGTGCCCAGTACTTCCTATTCCAGTCTTGTCACTGGCTTTTCCCACCCCATCACAGACCAAGTCATCTGTGAAAGCAGCCATGTCATATACCAGCTCTAATGCAACCCCTGCAGAGCTTTTTATATTGGTATGACTAACAACCAGCTGTGCACCAAGATGAATTGCCACTGGCAAACTCTGGTCAAGAACAAAGTGGACAACACTGTGGCACAATATGTATCTTAACACAACATGCCTGATTTCAATTACTGCTTCATAGCTTGGCGCATCTGCATGCTTCCCTCTATCACCAACTTTTCTGAACTATGCAGATGAGAGCCATCCTTCCAACACATTCTCCCCTCCTGAAATAATCCTGCCCTAAACCTAGAGTAACCTACTGTCCACGCACTATCCACCAAATTGTTTTCACCCCTTCCATCCCCTCATCTCCTCCCAATTCATGTCCCCACACACTTATCATTTACTGTTCTCTGTCTATGCACCCACCACCTTTTACCTCTTATGTGCTCCTCTCCTATTCCACTCCCCATTTCCCACCTCCTCCCCACAGGCTCCTGACACTTTAACTGGCAGCCTGATACCAAAACCATCTAGTCACTGCAGACTCTGCTGGAAAGGATTCTTCTCCCTCACCCCATCTTCCTCCTGTGTTGTGTTAGCCTTCCTTTCCTGAAGAAGACTATGGTCAAAAGCTCAATATGTATCAGTCTTTTCATTGCGCCTGTCTGCAATTCAACATCTCATCTTTACAGTGATTGGTAATCTACCCTTTTCATAATATTGCTGATATTCCAACCTGGACTTTGAATTAATCAATTTTGTGTAACAGCTTTTCTTACATCCCACAACTTTGTGAGCTTTTCCGTTGTCACTATTCTTTCAAGCATTACTCTACTCAGTGTCCAATTTCTCTCTTCCTTCCTGTTTTTCTTCATCACCTTCCAAACTGCACACCCTCTTATATCCAAGCCACACTGTATCAATGGTCTCATCCACACACAACTCATGGCCAAGTGACTGTATGGACTGTTGACTGTAATACCACAACCCTTTGGGATCCTATACCCTTTTCCCAGTCCCATCCCCACTCTCCCGAAGAGGGCATATATATAATGTTAGTATGCTGCTTTGATTTTGTCTTTTCGGATTACCTGGATTCAAATACACTGAAGATTTTCTTTTGTAGCAAATAATAGTTTGCATTAACTTAAGCTATTCATTTGACATTGTTTATGTTAGGCCTCACCAATATGCAGAATGAAGGAAACATGTTCGACTAAAAATTGATGTACCATCACAATTTATATACATTATACAAACTTCAGGCACATGGTAGGAATAATTTTGATATTGTAATTATGGAGTAATTAAAAATTAAATTTCTGATATTTCTAGTCATCAAAAGACAGCTGGTTTTATATTTTCCAACTAAAAAACAAATTGTAGCCCTAATATAAATGTGACATGATAATTTTTCAGTCAGAATTAAGCACACTAATATTTTAATTGGTGTTAGTTAATGGAACTGTAATTATGACTATATAGAAATGTACATTTTTAATCAAACAAAATTTAATTAATCTAACCTCAGCCTTTCACTAAATAAAACTAATACCTCTGTTCACCTGAAAATGATAGGATGATTATCCTTTAAGTAAGTAAATGATGTATGCAAATTAGTGAAATATATTGTTATAATGATGAAACATGTAATTTATAATCTGAATAGAAACAGATGCTTTGCTGTCTTTGTATGGAGTTATTCATTTCCATTTCATGTAAATTTCTATGCAATTTAGGAAGATGTATGTAAAAAGTTTTATTTGTTAAACCTAAAAATTTATTATGTAACAGTGTCAGTAATTGTTTCAAATCACATAAAGAAAGGTGATTTTCATGCCACCATATCTCAGTTGGAGTTCAGTTTGACATCAGTCATGAGACAGTGTCAAGTCGATTTTACATGTAGTTCACCGCCAAACATATATCATGTAAAATAAAACTTGTGAACACGAATTCCTGGAGTTTATTTCTGCAATCACATGATTCCTGTGTGGCAATGCAGTAACATCAAGAATGGTAGCATTAAGAAGCAGCACCCCAGATTATACAAGATACATATTATTTATTTGGTGGCGGAAATCCGTAATATGACAAGGTATTCTGTTTTCTTGTATTAAGTAATGATACACAACCCTTATTTTACAACACAAAAAATTATTTTCACAATGTTATATTACAGTGTTGTGAAAGGAGCTGGGATGTGTATCAAACTGCATCATATGCTAGTGATTACTAAGTTTCAGGTGAAATACTGTGCCATATACCAGCATTGGAATGTGAATGGAAACAAGGACATGTATGGAAAAGGTGGAAGGGTGAGCCAGTAGACCAACACCAACAGCCAGCAGCCAGCAGCTTGGATTGTCAGATGAGTACCAAAACAAACTCTTAGGAAGTGAAGTTGCATGTTTAAGTCAAGCAAAAATAGTTGCGTGTGACATACTTCGAAAATATTGTATGTAAGATAGTCTTCAGAAATGTTTTTTTTTATTATTATTATTATCACGTCAAGTTATGCAAGCAAAAATAGTTAAAGTGAGAAGAAGCAATATAGAATGAGATTTTCACTCTGCAGCGGAGTGTGCACTGATATGAAACTTCTTGACAGATTAAAAATGTGTGCTGGACCAAGACTCAAATTCGGGACCTTTGTCTTTCACAGGCAAGTGCTTTATCAACTGAGCTACCCAGGCATGACTCATGGCTCATCCTCACAGCTTTACTTCTGCCAGTACCTCGTCTCCTACCTTCCAAACTTTACAGAAGCTCTCCCGCAAACCTTGCAGAACTAGCACTCCTGAAAGAAAGGATATTGCGGAGACATGGCTTAGCCACAGCCTGGGGGATGTTTCCACAATGAAATTTTCACTCTGCAGTGAAGTGTGCACTGATATGAAACTTCCTGGCAGATTAAAACTGTGTGCACACAGATATGGAGTATTAATAGTGAATTTTGGCTGTATGGTTACAGATGACCACAGTCTTGGTGATATATAGGCATTGGCTGATTAGTTTGTGGAAGGCATCAGTCAGATGGAGATATTTTGGTTGGATGCCCTGGCTGGACATCAACTTTTCTTTGACACACCAATTACACATGGAGTTTAAGCTGTGCTTCAGTATGTCATGTGTGTCACTCTGGTTATTAGCATTCATCATACATGTTCTTTGATGCTCAACATTGTCATGTGGTACTGAAATGCTCATCTTAATCATTTACAATTTCCTGCACATGACAATCTAACCAACATATTTCTGTTACACAAAATTCCTTACTTATAACCTATGCATGTACATATATATTCAGTTTTCTCTCTCAATTTGACCATCATGTTGGAGTTTGCCACAGAATCTTTGACATCACCCTTGATGAATCTCTTTTGTCAGGATACAATTTCACATCAATGTCATGATATCAGTGATACATACGAGTATTGTCATTGTATTTTCTTTTCTTTAACTGCTTGTTCGGGATACTATTGAATACTTACATTGTTCATTTTATTGAATCATTTTCGTGTCAACATATGTATTTATCTTCAAACAACCTTTTGCATTACAATGTGGTATGAAACAATTAAATAGTGACTGAAAATCACCTCCAAAATCATTTTTGCCACTTTTTTTCAGTATGAACAAGAATAATTTTGTTTATTTGGAAGATTTTCCCATATTTGATATGAGTTGTAATCATTGTCTGTTGTCTGTTAGACATTTCTTGTGAGCAAAACCTCATTGTACAGTCCAATTTGTGCCTCATGAACCCCATTTAATAACCTTTTGTTTCTATGCCCTGGATAAAACACTTCAGTCCTTGTTTCCTAGAGTGGTAAGTCATGACTTTCAAGTTGGTCCAAGCATCTCAAACATGGCCCTTGAACTTTTCATGTGGAACTTGAAGTTCCATATTATATTGATTCACATATTTACATTCTTATTCCTTATGGATTTTGAGTCAACTAAACAATTATGATTCACATATTTGCATACTTATTCCTTATGAACTTTGAGATCTGAACTAACTGATTATGAATTTTCTTACTGGTTAGTACCCGGTGGTTTGGATTTTTCAGATCGGTTCAATCATCGTAAACATAAACCTTGAACAGTTTCAGTTTGGTTTGATGTGTCTCATGCCAAATTTTAGCTACATGTAGTTTTGCGTACTATAACCATTTGATCTGTTTTTCAGTTGTGAGGTCATGATTTTCATTTTAGGCATCTGTATCATAAGTGCATTGTAGGTTCTCTTGTATTTGATTGCATGTTAGTTTGTAAATTATTTTCTTTAAATATAACTTGCTTTGTGGCCTTACAGTCACTTGCTACAATCACGTTTCCTATGAGTGGATGAACTTTAAACAGTTCTATGCACTACCTAGTTCTCACTTAACAGATTGGAGGGATTTCTCCTCTGCATGTTCTGGTATATATTTTAAATTAGTGTTCTTCTATGATTTGACGTAGAGTAACTCTTGAATCTGATTTGTCATTCATGGAAACAAATATACATTTGTCTGGTATAGTATGTTAGATTTTATGTTAACATGAATTTTGCTTTGCCACACTATATTTTTTTACATTGTACATCTCACCATACTTCTGAATAGGAAGTTGCACTATGATTAGAGTAACTAACAATTATAAGATATATGTATGTATGAGTAAACCAATGATTATCTTGTGCTGACACAAAACTGAAATGAACCGAGGAAGGACTTGGAATAAATTGATGGGTAGCGGAGTGTGGTAAAACACAGAACTTTATACCGATATACAGTTTACTGCATTTGATAAACTCATAAGAGGTGAGAGACACAGTAGCTGTGACGACAAAGGGATTTTTCTGAGAAGCAATTAATTTTTTTTACTGATGGACTTCACATTTATTTGAGGACACTGATATAGCTGTGATCATTCTGACCACTGAATTAGGAAAATGGTGCGTTTTCTTTAATCTATTTGACATAAAAATTGGTTTGAAACAGCATCTATCTAATGTCTGTCATTCAGGTTGAGGCACATGTCCCTGTAAAAAAAAAAAAAAAAAAAAAAAAAAAAAATAGAGAGAGGAGAAGAAGAAGAAGAAACCCACTCAGACTAACAATCTTTTTTAGAGATAAGATAGAATTTTTTAAGGTAACAATATATAATCAATTGAACGTACTAATAAGAAATCTCGTAGAACATTCAGTGGAGTGTATCAAAAGAGCACTAAGAGGATAAAACTGAAATTTTACATACTGCTTCTTTTTTTGTTTTTCATCCTGCATATGAGAAAGTTGACTGACTAAACTTTATATATATGAGAAAGTTACAGACTAAACTTTATATATAACACATATTTTCACATTCACTAACCATGAAATTGTATATCTGGTATACTAAACATGATTATATTCCCTTCATTTCAGCCAGTGATTTAGAAGAGCTTTGGCTCTCTGCAATAGTCAAACCTCTTCAGGGGGTATTGTAATACCACAACCCTTTGGGATCCTATATCCTTTTTCCAGTCCCACCCCCACTCTCCTGAAGAGGAGATATACGTAATATCAGTATGCAGCTTTTATTTTGTCTTTTCTGGTTACCTAGATTCGAATACACTGAAGATTTTCTTTTGTACCAAATTAGTAATTTGCATTAATTTAAGATACTGTTTTGACATTGTTTACATTTGGCCTCACAAATATGCAGAATGAAGGAAACATGTTCGACTAAAAATTGATGCACCATCAAAATTTGTACTTCAGGCTCATGGTAGGAATAATTTTGCTATTGTAATTATGGTGTAATTAAGAATTAAAGTTCCAATATTTCTAGTCATTGAAAGACAGCTATTTTATGTTTTCCAATTAAAAAACAAATATTGTCCATAATAGAAATGTGATATGGTAATTTTTCAGCCAGAATTAAGCATACTAACATTGTAATTGGTACTAGTGAATGGAGTTGTAATTACAACTATAAAGAAATGTAAAGTTTTACTTGAACAAAATTTAATTAATCTAATCTCAGCCTTTCATTAAATAAAACTAATCCCGCTATTCACCTGAAAATGATAGGATGATTATCCTTTAAGTAAGTAAAGTGATGTATGCCAATTAGCAAAATATATTGTTGTAATGATGAAACATGTAATTTATAGTCTTAATAGAAACAGATTCTTTCCTGTCTTTGAAGTTTTTCACTTTTATTTCATGTAAATTTTTATATAATTTGGGAAGATGTATGTAAAAAGTTTTAACTGTTAAACCTAAAAATTTAATGTGTCAGTAATTGTTTCAAATCATAAAAAGAGAGGTGATTTGTATGCTGCCATATCTCAGTTGGAGTTCAGTTTGACATCAGTTATGAGACAGTGTTAAGTCAGTTTTACATGTAGTTTGCCACTGAACATCTAGTGTGTGAAATAAAACTCATGAACATGAATTCCTGCAGCTTATTTCTATCATTGTGTGATTCGTGAGTGGTGATGCAGTAACATCCAGATGAACCTATGACAGCATAAAGAAGCAGCAACCCAGATTACACAAGATTTGTATTATTTATTTGGTGGAGGATATCCATAAGATGGCACAGTATTCTGTTTTCTTGTGTTAAGCAATGATACCCATCCCAAACTTCACCATACAAAAAATCATTTTTCGCCAAATTATGTTACATGGTGCAGCTTTTCATGCTCTAAATTTTTCCCACCAATAATTATTCTTATTGATCACATTATCTCCCTCATCCTTGAGTATTTTTGTACCTTATTTTCCACACCTAGTTGTGCCATATGAGCTTGTGTACCATAACCTAACCAATCCCATTCTCCCTCTCTCTCTCTCTTCCCTTATCCCAACATAAGCATATTCCCTACCTCATCCATTCTGTCATTTTTTCCCCTTGATTTTCTGCGTTTTTTCTGTATTTGTTAGCGTGTATCCCTTCCCATCTTCAGGTACTTGTGCGTATTTTTCCTTACTTGTAAGTATTTTTTACTTGAGTGCCTGTACACATTTTCACGCCTCTTTTTTGGTTACCAGTTTCCCATCAAAACCACCTAACAGCTTCATCTGCCTGCTTCCTCCATCATTTTCCATTTCCTCAATGCCAGTCCTGCCACCATTGACCCCTACTCCATCTTTCTGCATCATTAGAAAAGTATCTCTTGCCCTGGCTAAGGCCCAGTCCCACATTCTTTTCCTTAAAAGCTGCCTAAACTAAGTAATTGCTTCCCCTGCCCCACCAATTGCCTGACCATAACAACTCCTTTCTCTGTATTCCACCCCACCTTTTAGAATGATATTTACCTTTTCACATTCTGCCAGTCCCCGTTCATCACAAACCTGGTAATGCAAAAACACATTTCCATGGCACAGGCATCCCAGAATCACTGCTGCTTCCCCCTCAAGATCCTACTATTGTGTAACACCCACTACATACAGCACATCTCGAAAATTGGATCCCATGCTCTCCAGCACCTGGAAGAACATTCTAGACACTTCCTCCATATGTTACGCAACCTGCTAACATCCTACTGCTGCCTTGGGCCACTACTACCCAACACCTATCCTAACCATGTTCCTCCCCGTCAACCCCTTGTAGTATTCAGAACCTGCTTAGCTGAATTTTTTCAACTTGCCACATACTCCAAAACTCAACACTCCACTAAAGCCAAGGCTGAAAGAATCATGGAACCTTTTATTAACCTTTCCAAAAAATTCTCAGCCTCACAGAAAGACCCAATCTCCAACCGTACACCCAAATTTAACGATGTTGGACTTGTCGAAGACCTACTCTCCTTCTCCTGACACCTGCAATGGAAACACTTATTTGTCAACAATTCCTCTAAACAAAGCCAACTAAATCCCACCACTGAACCCTGCCTCTCACAGTTCATACCACCATCCAGAAATGATCCTACTTCCCATGCCACTCATCCCACCTAATCAACCCCTAGTTACCTTCCAGGAATTTCTTACCTCCAACTCGGCATTACTGATCTTCCCAAGGTACCTTTCTAAGAACACCAACAATTCAGGAGAAGAAACGACAGCCATACACAGCTTCAAAACAGATCCTGACCCAATCATCCTGCGTGCAGACAAAGCTTCCATCGTCATTCCTATGATTCACTGTGACCACCTGGTGGAAGGCCTCTGCCAATTGCCTGACTATTCTACCTACAAACTCTGGCACACTGATCCCATTCCAGAAGTCCAACAAAACCTCCAATCCCTGCTTAAAGCCTCAGGCCCTTCCCACAACCGTTCCCCTTAATCCATTTCCATCTCCACCCCTACAACACTCTACACACCCACCTTCTACATGCTCGCCAAAATCCACAAACCCAACATTCCTGGGTGCCCCATTGTAGCTGATTATTGTGTCCCCACTGAAAGAGTTTCAGTCCTCACTGATCAACACCTCCAACCAGTTTCCCAAAATCCAACCTCCTACATCAAGGATACTAACCAGTTCCCTCACTGCCTCTCCACCAGTCCCACCCCTTTGCCTCCTAAATCCTATGCATCACTGCTGATGTCACTTCCCTATACACCAACATCCCAAATTTGTCTTGCCACTGTTCGCCATTACCTCTCCTAACATCCTTCACACTCTAAATCTACTAACCCTTTTCTCACAGACCTTACTAACTTTGTCCTAACACAGTGCTACATCTCCTTTGAAGGAACGGTATACAAAAAATATATTGCACAACCTTAGGAACCTGCACAACACTCTGCTAATCCAACTCATTTATGGGCCACCAAGAGGAAATCTTCCTTGCCTCCCATAACATCAAACCCCTGGTCTGGTTCAGGTTCTTTAATGATATTGTCACATAGAGGAAGGTATAAGTAAATGAATGACGAATACTAACTTCACTTAACGAAGGTTTATCCAGCACCTGCACATACAAGAGCGCGGAGCCAACTGCCTCTGGCCAGAACACATACGGTATATATACAGCTACAGAACATTTCAGTACAATGCTTCTTGCCATTTGTGGATACGTCTAGAATGTACTCGAACAGAATATAGAAATTAAAATTTTTCAGTTTAGGTGAGTTTCGAACTCACTACCCTCCATGCAACAATCTAGTGTCATAACCAATTTTTTTAATCTCACTTTGTTCTATATTATTCATTGAATTTGTTCGGGGCAGACATCTGATGACACCAATTTAGGTTTTTCGTTGATCTGTTCACTCAGTTTTTTTTGTTACAGAGGGTAGCTAACCCTCTGACCGAACACGCTGAGCTACCATGCCAGATAACCACTAGACTACAGCAACTGTGGTACTCGGCTTCTTCTGCAACATTACTCCCTCCATAAGAGAACAGCATCTTTGTGTTACATCCTCCTAGTCCGGGAACGAGTCACCGGTCCTGCATACTCCGATTCCTGATGACTGATGTTCGCCCTAGCGGTAATCTTCTTAGAACTTCCCTTGCTGCTAAGTTCTTCATTGCCTTTCTGCTTGTTGCCTGTCACTGGAGCTTTGAATTTACCCTGGGTTGCAGGGTCCTTATAAGGCTTAATTCGAGGGATGTGGACCGTATCTCTGATCTTTCATCATCTTGTGTCGGGCTTGAAATCTTCAACTTCATAAGTAACATCAGACAACTGTCTTAAAACCTTATAAGGTCCTGAGGAGCTTCTCATGGAGACCAACCTTCTGAACAGGAGTGAAGATTCAGACGAGGTCACCAGGCTGGTAGACAACAGGGCGGTGGCTCGAGTCATACCTGCGGCAATTGTTTTCTAGAGCCAGCAGCGTACGGAGTCGAGCTAACTGCTGAGCTTCCTCAGCTCTGGTTAACATCTGGCTGATGTAGTCATTGTCCACGTCATCAGGATGTAATGGAAACACAGTGTCCATTGTCATAGTCGCCTCAAGCCCATGCATCAGGAAAAATGGCATAAATCTTGAGGTGTCTTGTTTGGCGGTGTTCTAGGCAAACGTCACGAAAGGTAGCACCTCATCCCAGTTGCTTTGCTCAACACTGATGAACACTGATAGCATGTTGCCCAAGATCTTATTAAGGTGTTCAGTAAGCCCGTTAGTTTGTGGATGGTAGGCGGTCGGCAAGTGATGAGTAATGTTGCAGCGATGGTTTATCTCTGTCACAAGATTTGATTGAAAAACTTTCTCTCGCTCCATAATTAACACCACTGGGCACCATGTTTTAATACAACTTCTTTTACGATGTATTTGGTTACCTCGAATGCTTCAGCTGTTTTCACAGGTTTTGTAATGGCATAGTGTGTCAGGTAATCAGTGCAAACAATAATCCATCTATTGCCACTAGCTGATGTTGGAAATCATCCGAGAAGGGCCACCCCAACATGGTGTAACGGCGTTTTGGCTGGTGGAATTTGTATGAGTGGGCCAGGTGGTCTCTGAGGAACTGCCTTTCTCCTCTGGCACTCTCGACAGTGCGACACATGGTGACAGACCCTCCTAAATAAACCTGGCCAGAAAAATCTCTTGCAGATCTTATCATACGTCTTAATAAATTCTAAATGTCCGGCCTCAGGTGTGTCATGGAATTTCTGTAGAACATCTAAGCACATGTGTTTAGGAATGACTGGTAGGCACCTCTTTCCAAACGGATCAAAGTTTTTCTCAAAAAGTAATCATTAACAACCCTAAATTGTCCTTTCACATCCTCTGACTGATTTAAGGCAAGCATAATTTCAAATACCTTGGCGTCCTTCTTCCGCTCAGCAGAGAGATCCTGGAGTGCAGTGAGACAGTTACTATCTTCATCGAAGTCTTGCATAGGGTTTCTTGAGAGACAGTCCTCATCTTGGTGTTTTCTTCCACTTTTCTACACTATGGTAATGTCATACTCCTGAAGACGTAGTACCCACCAGGTGAGTCGTCCTGTTGGATCCTTCAGACCTGTCAACCAACAAAGTGAATGGTGGCCTGTAACAATTGTGAATGGCCTTCCATAGACATACTGTTGAAATTTGCATATGGCCCAGATCACAGCAAGACATTCTCTTTCTGTAGTTGAGTAGTTTCCCTCGGCTTTTGTTAAGTGTTCTAGAAGCATAGGCTATAGCCTTCTCTTTTCCATCTGAAATCTGCACCAGACCAGCACTAATTCCACACCCACTGGCATGTGTGTGTAGTTCTGTAGGTGCTCTCTCATCATACAGATCAAGTACAGGGTCAGTCATCAGAGATTTTCTCAGCACATCAAAAGAATCGTGTTGAGCACCACCCCAGATTAAAGTAGCATAGACTTTTAACAACTCTTGGAATGGCCTGGCTCAGTACAAAAGCCGTTGATAAAATGTCAGTAATAAGAACACAATCCGAGGAAGCTTCTCACATCTCTAATACTCTTAGGAATAGGAAATTCCGTTATAGCTCTCACCTTTTCTGGGTCTGGCCGCACACCTTTGTTTGACACAAGGTGCCCAAGTATTTTGATTTCTTTTGTCCAAAGAGATACTTTCTTGGATTAAGTTTTAGCCCAGCTTGTTGGAGACACTTAAGAATGGCCCTCAGTCTTTTTATGTGTTCATCAAATGTCTCTGAGAACACTATAATGTCATCTAAATAACAAAGACACATCATCCACTTCAGGTGCCTTAGAAGATTATGCATCATTTATTCAAAAGTTGCTGGTGCATTACACAAACCATTACCTTAAACTCATACAGGCCATCAGGGGTTGATGAATGCAGTTTTCTCATGATCAGCCTCATCTACTTCGATTTGCCATTATCCCGAGTACACGTCCATGGTTGAGAAAAACTTAGCCACCTTCAGACAATCTAATGTATTGTCAATTCATGGAAATTAAGCTTCCTGTAATCAACACAAAAACCCCAACTGCCATCATTCTTCCTGACAAGGACCACTGGTGATGACCATGAACTCTGCGAAGGCTGAATGATGTCATTCTTCATCATTTTCTCTACCTCATCGCGAATTATTCGATGCTCAATTTCTAACACACAATATGCTCTCTGGATTACTGATTAATGGTCTCCAGTGCTTCACTGTTGATTTGCCTAATTCTCTCTTCATCTGTGGATTGAAGCATTCAGAGAACTCTTGAAGAACGGCATGTAGCTTCATCCGTTGTTCCTTAGTGAGATATGGTGATAGTCAAGCTAGAAGATCTTTTCTTGTAGTGGTAGTGCTAATTTCGCACACAGACTCAGCTCGGGATGTTTCTATGATGCTCAGCTGTCCTGCAATTAATGACTCAGCATTTGCTATGCACATGCATCTTGGGATGATCTGCGGTTCTCACCGACAGTTAACTATCCACAATTCACCGAATCCATTCTTAAACGAGACAACAGAGGCTGGAATGACCAAGTTATTCTTCAGTGGTATGCTTCTCTTACATTCCACTACAAGATCCATGGGGTGATGCATGGCATGACACATGACAGCTACTTTTCTAGCGCTGACTGCAGGAATGATCACTTCATCCAGCACACAGTCTCCACACACATGGATGTGCATCTTCCTGTCCACAGTGTCTCATCTCGTCTAGCATAATCTTCAAGCGACCACAATCTATAATTGCTTGAGAAGCTTGCAAAAAGTCCCATCCGAGAATGACGTCATGACTACACTCTTGTAAGATGATGAATTCTAAGGGCTTTGTACGGCCACTTATACCCATACAAATGACACATCTTCCTGTAGGTTTTACATATGAGGGGAATCCCAAAATTAAAGTCTCCTATTTTTTATAAGTACATAGACCTATTTATTTCTACAATGGTTTACATCAGTTTACAGCTTGAACATTTAGCTATTTTTCGAATTAATCACCATTTCCGTTGATGCATTTTTGTAGATGCTGTGGGAGTTTTTGTATGCCCATGTCATACCAGCTTCCCTCCATGCTGTTCAGAAAATTATGAACCTCTTCTTTCACCTCGTCATCGGAGCTGAATTGCTTTCCAGCCAAGTGTTCTTTTAACCTAGGGAACAGGTGATAGTCACTGGGCACCAAGTCAGGACTATAGGGTGGTTGGGTGATTATGTTCCACTGAAACTGTTGCAGGAGAGCAACAGTTTGCCTAGCGATGTGTGGGTGAGCATTGTCATGGAGAATGAGTACGCCCTTGCTCAACATTGCTCTTCTCTGGTTCTGAATTGCCCATTTGAGTTTTTTCAGAGTCTCACAGTACCTGTCAGCGTTAAGTGAGATCCCAGTGGGCATAATGTCAACCAACAATACCCCTTCCCGATCCCAACAGACTGTTTTTGAATTTCTGCAGATTTGGCGAAGAAGGAGGCCGCCACTGGCGTGACTGTACCTTGGTCACAGGTGTAAAGTGGTATGCCCATGTTTCATGACAAATGAGTCCAGAAAGTTGTCCTGTTCGGCTGGAAGGCAGTGAAGAAATGTGCAGGAAGCATCAACTTGTTGCCACATGTGGTCCTCAGTCAGCATGCGTGGCACCCATCTTGCACACATCTTCCTGTAGTTCAATGTTTCCGTTAAAATTCTGTGAGCGGTGCCTCAGGAAACCTCAGGTACCAACGTGCAGAGATCATCCAGGGTGATCCGCCTATCTTCACGCATGCTTTGCTCAACCTTCAACACTGTCTCCTCAGAAACTGACAGTCTCCTGCTCCTTTGTTCGTTGTGAAGTTCGGCCCGACCATTTTTGGCATCCATGCGCGACTCACCATACACTTCTGTCAATTGGCGATGGATTTCAATTGGCACAATGCCCTTTATGTTCAAAAACCGAATAACTGAATGCAATTTGCACTTGGCGGTAACATCCAATGGAAGCTCCATTCTCAACAGCTGTCAAGCCAAGACTGAGCACCTCAGTGCGGCATGCACATGTTTACACACAGCACGTGAAGCACTCTTCATAACAGTGTGACCAACTGTCACACCAACTGAGTCCTGTACTTATAAAGAAATAGGAGGACTTACTTTTGGGATTACCCTTGTATTTCCCATTAACCACCTTCAGCAAGGATGTTTTGTTTTCGATGAATACGGCCTTCTGCAACTGGGGACGGTACTTCTCCAAAATGACTGAATATGATGCTCCAGAATCCACAAGAGCTTGGGCTGGTCATTGATCCATGAGGACATCGACGTAGTTTCCTATCATTTTTGTAGTGATCGACAGCAGAGGATTTTTTCTCTTCGGCGGCCTCAGCTCCAAGAAAGGTCACACCCTTTAGTTTTGCAGGTTGTGGTGGCTAAGTGATCGGCTGGAGCTTCTAAATGGCGATGGAGACCTTGATCAATGTGTTGGGGAGCGTCCTCTCCAGTGGCTAGATTGTGGCGATGGTGACCTACGTCGTCCTGCACCCATACCTCCCTGTTCACCTTTGCCATCTCGGAGTTGGCATCGACTAAAATCGATCTGCTGTCTTCTGGTGCAGGTGTCATCAAATATCTGCCTGGACGCTGTGCCCTGCACTTTAATTTATCTTCAGCCTTGGCCATCATCACCGGAGAACCTGGAAGGATGTGTCATGTGATGGCACACAGTTGTTGTCATTGTGATGCCCTCCTCTTCTTGTGCCTCCGAGCGATTGCAATCTGTTGAATATTGCTCAAACTCAGGTTCCTTGCCACATAAATGGCAGCTCTGTCATGGCCTGATGGGAGCCACAGTGTTGTCGATAATGTGCAGTATCACAAGCACCAATACGCAGCACCTCCACCAGAATAATGTCACGTAGAGGAAGGTGTAAGTAGATGAATGATGAACACTAACTTCACTTAATGGAGATTTATTCAGCACTTAAACATACAAGAGCGCAGAGCGAACTGCCTCTGGCCAGAACACATATGATATACATACAGCTACAGAACATTCCAGTACAATGCTTCTTGCCATTTGTGGATACTTCTAGAAAGTACTTGAACTGAATATAGAAATTAAAATTTTTCAGTTCCGGTGAATTTTGAACTCATGACCCTCCATGCAATCATCTAGTGTCATAACCACTTTTTTTTTCTTTTCTCATTTTGTTTGGTACTGTTCATTGTGTTTGATCTGGGCAGACATCACAAGACATCCGTTCAAGTTGACCGTTGATTCCTTTACTTAGTTTTTTATTACAGAGGGTGAGCAGCCCTCTGACTGAACATGGTGAGCTACAGTGCCGGCTCCCACGAGATTACAGTGACTGCAGTACTTGGCTTCTTCTGCGATAGTATCATCATGATCAAGACTCACAGTCAAGACACCCTATTCTCATTCCTTCACAATCTCAACAACACCTTCTCTCCCATCTGCTTTACACGGTCCTCCTGAACTCTGCATGCCATCTTCCTGAACATTGACCTCCTTCTCTCTGATAGCTCCATCTACACCTATTTCCACACTGAACCCATCAACTGCAACCATCACCTGCATTCAGATGGCTGCAATCACTTCTGCACCAAAAAATCCCTCCCATACATGCTGGTCACCCAGGCACGGTGTGTCTACAATGACAAGAACTCCCCCACCCAGTATGCTGAAGGTCTCACAAAGATCTTCACAGACAGACACTATATTACAGACCTAGTCCACCACACACCCCTAATCCTCTCACTGCCCCTAAGAAACAGTAGAAAGGAGTGCTCCCTTCATCACCCAGTACCATTGTGGACTGGAACAACTGAACCACATCCTTTGTCATGGCTTTGATAAGCCGTCATCCTGCCCTACAATGAGGGATCTCCATCCAAGAGCCTTCCCACATGCTAAAGTGGTGTTCTGTCACCAACACAACCTCCAAAACATGGTAGTCCATCCATATGCCACTCCCAATCCCAAACCCTTGCCACAGGGATCATATCCCTAAGGAATACCCAGGTGCGAGACCTGCCTGATCCTCTCACCCAGCACTTCCTATTCCAGGCTTGTCACAGGCTTATTCTACCCTATCAGAGGCCAAGCCATCTGTGAAAGCAGCCATGTCATATACCAGCTCAGGTGCAATCATTGCAGAGCTTTTTTTATTGGTATGACTACCAATGAGCTGTCCACCAGAAAGCATGGCTGCCACCCAACTGTGGCTAGGAGCAAAATGAATCACTCCATGGCACAAAATGCTGCTGAAAATATTGTGCTTGATTTCAATGGCTGCTTCATAACCAGGGCCATCTGGGTTTTCTCCTCCACCACCAGCTTTTCTGAACTGCACAGGTGGGAATGTCAACACATTCTCTGCTCCAGAAGCTATCCTGACCCCAACCCACAGTAACACACTGTCCCCACATGCTCAACCCTTCAGTTTCCATACCTCTCTGTCTTATCACTTCTTCACAATTTGCCTCACCTCATCCTCTTTGTGCACTTTTATCTCCCTCCCACCTGTACCCTGCTATCCCTCCCCCTTCCCTGCTTCACTTCTTATTGCTTCTTTTGTTCAATGCAACAACTGCAGTCTGACCAGAGTGGCTGGAGATAGCAGTCATGTGTTTGTGAGGTGTGCCTGCTTATGTGACTGTGTGAATGTGTGTGTTTCCTTTCATTTCTGAAGAGGACTTTGGTCAAAAGTTCAATATTTACCAGCTTTTCATTGTGCCTGTCTGTAGCTCATTGCATCATTTCTGTGGTAAGTAGCAGTTTGTCTTTTTCATAAATGCAGATGGCACCTCAGAGACTCTGTAACAAGGTGTGAATCCACAAAAGAACTTTCAATCACAGTATGAACACCATGTTATACACACTGAGTCAAGTCATCAGTGTGAAACAACTAGTGCCTTTTTGTTACATACAGATTGCATGTATACTCAAGTTTTCAGCTATGGTATTATTTTTACGTAAAAGAACACAAATATGAACACAGTTTTCAGACTAGAGAAATAGTCAATCAACAATATTAGAATGTCAAATATCAACCGAAAATGTTTCTGACTCTTCAAGCTTTCCTAGCAGATATGTTGTAAATAATCTTCATGGGTTTGCTGCTGGATCACATTGTGCAAATTCCACAATATTTCCTCAGAGCAACTGTCCAACATCTTCAGGTGGTTAAACCTTGGTGGTGGCTAGGTACAACTGACAGTACCCGCACATCAATGCTCCATTTCTAGAACATGTGCACGAAGAATGCACAGGAACAGAAATCATGCATGAACAATGACTTGCAGATAGATAGTGCCATATTCAAACTTCCTTTACCAAAAATTGCAGAGCAGCTCTCCTTCGTGTGCTCTATATGCTGCGTTTGCCAACAGTGCAACCAGACGTTACTCACCAATGACCATACTAGACCTATGTTATGATTGGTATGTTATCAAAGAATCTTGATTTTCACATTGTGATTTAACAACAGCCAATGCATGGTTCCAGGCTGTGCTCAATTGAAATCCCGCATCCCTGTTGATGAAATTATCAGCTGTAGGGATATGTATTGCTTCCTTATTGACACAATCCCAGAAGGATGATGTCGGAGATAAAACTTGCATCTTTCTGTAAATCATGCAATGTCCTGTATTCAGACAGTGTTCCACAATTGCCAACTTTTCTGGTTGACGAAGGCGTCCATGACACTGATATTCATTGCAGCATTCTTGTACTGTGCAGCATGTATGGCCTATATTATGCTGCCCCACACTGACAAGGAATCTTGTACACACCACATTTCCTGAGGCCAGATCATCCTTAACCAAACCGAACAGCTTTCTCAGTTTTGCAGATGGTTGAAAAACACACTTAACTCCATATCTTCCAAGCATTCTTCTGATTCTTGATGACATGGCACCAAACTACAGCAAAAAGGCCAAAGTGGTGGGTATCTTTGGATTCATTCTGCTCCATAGTTTGAACTCACCTGTGCCTGAGTGCATTACATATCTGCCTCTCAGAATAACCATTTTGTCAGAACACTGTCTTCAAATGTATGTCACTCGACAGACTTTCAGGATCAGATACCACATGTGGACTACTGCAATGTGCAGGATGATGGCAGCTTATGGCCTGCAGATATAGATCTGTATGCATTGGCTTATGGTAGACACTGTGTCCCAATGTTCCATCTGCTTACCTTTGTACCAAAATATCAAGAAAAGGTAAAGTACCATCTTTTTCCACTTCCGTTGTGAAGGCTGCAGTTCCTTCTAGACTCTATGGCCTACCCAAGATCCATAAGAATGGGGTGCCTCTCTGTGCCATTGTAAGTAACATAGGAGCTCCTACTTATTTTGTTGCCAAATATCTGACATCACTATTGGGACATCTTGTAGGCAAGTACAACCATCACTTTTAGAACTCTGAAGATTTCATAGATTGTCTGAAAACTCCTACATTGCAATCATTGGATCTTTTAGTAGGTTTCAATGTTGTGTCTTTATTTACAAAGGTGCAGGACTCTTTGGAGCTCATTAGTAACAAGTTTGAGGAGGACATAGTAGCATTATTTAAACATGAGCTTACTTCAACATACTTCTTATTTCATGACCAATATATTGAACAAGTGGATGGTGTCGCCATGGTAAGCCCTCTGTTTTCTGTGCTGGCCAGTTATTTTATGGAGGACTTTGAAGAAAAAGCACTACAGTCAGCCACTCTCAAACCCTCTTGTTTTCTGCAGTATGTGGATGATACATTTCTAGTGTGGCCACATGGACTTGATATTCTACCTATGTTTCTTCAGCATCTGAATTTGCTCTATCCAAATATAAACTTCACAAAGGAAGTGGAAAAAGATGGTAATTTACCTTTTCTTGATGTTTTGGTACAAAGGAAAGCAGGTGGAACCTTGGGACACAGCGTCTACTGCAAGCCAGTGCATACAGACCTATATCTGCAGGCCACAAGTTGCCAACATCCTGCACAATGTGTTAGTACATTACATACATTAGTTCATAGAGCACATGTGGTATCTGATCCTGAAAGCCTGTCGAGTGAAATACATTTGAAGACAGTGTTCCGACAAAATGGTTAATCTGAGAGACAGATATGTAATGCACTCAGGACCAGGCGAGTTCAATCTGTGGAGCAGAATGAAGATATGAAGACACCTACCACTGTGGCCTTTTTGCCATATTATGGTGCCATGTCATTAAGAATCAGAAGAGTCCTGGGAAGATATGGAATTAAGTGTGTTTTTCAGCCATATGCAAAAGTAAGAAAGCTGTTGGGTTTGGTTAAGGATGATCTTGGCCTGAGGAAATGTGGTGTGCACAAGATTCCTTGTGAGTGTGGGGCACCATAATACAGACCATACATGCTGCGCAGTACAAGAATGCTGCAATGAATACCAGCATCATACACGCCTTCATCAACTGGAAAAGTTGGCAATTACGGAACACTGCCTGAATACAGAACATCGCATGATTTATGAAAAGATGCAAGTTTCATCCCCAGCATCATTTTTCTGGGATTGCATCATTAAGAAAGTAATACATATCCATACAGCTGATTATCTCACCAACAGGGATGCGGGATTTCAACAGCCTGAAACCTTGCATTGGCTGCTATTAAATTATGATGTGAAAATCAAGCCTCTTCGATAACAAACCCGTCATAATGTTGGTCAAGTACGGCCGTTAGTGAATAACGTCTGGCTGCACTGTTGGCAAATGCAGTATACAGTGCACGTGCAGGAGAGCTGCTCTGTGATTTTCAGCAGAGGGAGTTTGAATATGGCACCCTATCTGCAATTCATTGCACATGTGCAATTTCCTTGTCTGCGGATTCTTTGTGCATGTGTTCTAGAAATGGGGCATCAGTGTGTGGTTACTGTCAGTCATACCTAGCCACCAGCGAGGCTGAACCACCTGAAGATGTCAGACAGTTGCTACAAGGAAATATTGTGGAATTTGCACAATGTGATCTGGCAGCAAACCCATGGAAATGGAAATGAGCGTTTGGTGTCATTGGCCAGGAGGCCCCTTTTGGGGCACGTCACGCCACCTCTGTGCATGTCTTATTACATTTGACACCACATTGGGCAACCTGCATGCCAGATGGGCATGAAATGATGATGAAGACAACACAACACGCAGTTCCTGAGCAGAGAAAATCCCCAACCCAGCCGGGAATCAAACCCAGGCCCCTTAGGATGACAGTCCATCACATTGACAGCAAACCCATGAAGACTATTTACCAATGTTTCTGGTTTGTACATATGTAGAGGTTATGATTTTCTCTTCATAATTCAAACAATTAAGTTTAAAACAATATTAATAAGATAATAATAACACTCAGTGTTCTTCTTATACACACATATTGGCTGAGGCTTCTTTGGCAAGCCTCATATTTACAATTTGTGTGACTAACCTCCGCAGCAGCAGTACTAAATGCTATTGCAGTTTCATTTACTTAAGTCAAGAGTTACTTTTTCTGTCAGTAGCCAGTCAACAGATTATAAAATGTCTTCTTCCTATTGTGCCAAGACCTAATAAATGAATCACAGTTTGCAGAATTTCCACCTAAAACTTCAGCAATCTTGTCTGTATCACTCACTACTTCCCCTACATCTACAAGAGATTATGTTATTGCCTCAATTTTAGTAAAAGATGTAAAATAGTATCACAATGCAATGATCTACAATCAATAAACTGTTGTTACAAAGACATCTTATTTATTATAGGTTTATGGTTAAACTCTCTACAGCAGTCTGCAATTTTAAAAAGGTTATTCAACACAAAAAATCAAGTCCTGGCCATTAAAAACAGTCATATGTTTCAAAAATTATTAAAGTTTTAATACACCATCTTCAACATACCTTATTCAGTGTTGTTACTCTCCAGTACCAAGGTAAATACTGCCATTCTTCTACATCAATTGGTATAATTTCATACAGGAAATCTTTGAGAAGGGTTGTTGGTCGCCTGTGCGCTGTAGAAGTTGCTACAGAAGAACAGTAACATCTACAGTATAATCTAGCATAAAAATCATACTCATTTAAAAGTAAAAATGTATCAGCTTATTATTTGTAGTAAGAAGATAAATGTGGAAATTACTCCCTTTATAAAATATTATTATTTGTGGAAGCAGAATCTTAATAATAAGACAATGTTTGTCAGTAAATGCATCATCAGTCAGTAAATGCACTACACATTAGGGAGTTATTTGCTTTATCCTTCAGTCTTTACAAGTAATTCCACATGCATCAGCAATGTCAAAGTTTAAGTACATCTAGAATGAAGAAAAAAACTGAGTATATAAAATTTTAGTGTGTTAGAGGAGAAGAAAGAAATGCTTTTTTATGTGACAAAAATGTCAGTAGGAGTCTAGGAGTCTATTAAGATTTTTATGCTAGTCATGTTCACAGCTTTCTTCAACAGAATAGTTTGCAGACTGGGAGGTCTACCACTTTTCCATCTGTTGGATCTATGCAATTCTGTTTCACTAAGACCATCATCAGTATTTGAAATGTGACATGATTCAGTAATCTTCCTCCTGGAAACTGTTCTGAATATAGGTACCTTGCTGCTTGACTGCTGCATCTTGCATCTCCACAAATGAGATGAATTCCAGCTAACTCAAATAGAGTGTAATCAGCCTTGAAGTACTTGTAAACATCAGTGGGAACTTTCACGTAAACATGACATGACACAACGTAAACAAGAATAATGTACTGGTTTATGAAAGGATTTGGACAATGCTAACAGTGATGAAAACTCTCCCTCCCAAGCAATAAGATGTAATTGTGTTACAAAAGAAATTCTAATATCAATACATAAAGGACCCCTAGTGGGGAAATGTTGCACCCGTGACATTTGTGTCAACAACAAAAGTGTTTCTTTTTATTTGCTCCAATAACCCTATAAATTTACATACCTAGGTCTTTTGGAATTTTTTTGTATAAGACTAATTACACACTGAAGATATTTACAGTATTCTGCATAATATTGTAGTCCATTATACAGTATACTACACTATTCATAGTAAATGGTAATTTAGTTATGATAGTTGCCACATGGTTACTCTTTAATTTTATGTTCGTATCAAATCCAAGATATAAGGGAATTTCTGGATAAGAAAACATTTAAGTTGCATTTGGAAAGTTTTTTCAGTCAAGATGTTTAATTCATTTGGTACCAAATTTCTAAAATTTAGATGTTTAACATAAGGCCATTGTGACTCTTCTGCTGTCCATGTGAAAACCTGTTGTTATCCTGGTGATATATTTATGTCAACTGATGCAAGAGAGAGAGAGAGAGAGAGAGAGAGAGAGAGAGAGAGAGAGAGAGAGAGAGAGAGAGAGAGAGAGAGGACAGGGGGGGGGGGAGTTTGGGAAAGAAAGATAAAAAGATTTTAATGTGAATGGTGGTCATCACAATTGCTACAATCTTCATAGTTCTAATCTGTTATACAATAGCCTGTTTGATAGCAGTTCCGTGAGTACTGCCCTGCAATACAGCCAGGAGAACCTGCAGGTTTACAGGTCAGGTAGCAAGGATAAAACATTTTCCCCATTCATGTGATTTAGAAATTTTGATGGTATTGTTATTTGCTCATCATTATATATAGGGCATCCATTTTAACTGCAGACATTGAAATATCTCGAAAACTACACATCATATCAAAGAAAGCTATGATTACAATTTGTTTGTCCCAGAGTGAGACATCCAATGATACCACGCTCAACCTGCTGCCCCATTCCACGCATGGTGGGGTGGGAACACCTATTCCTTTTATTGTATATTATGATTCTGAGGCAAAATCTATGTATGTTTTCTGCAAAGCATTGTCTTCCTTTTGTTACAGATATCACTGTAATTAAAGAAATAGGAATGGGTACACAATCTTGATTATAATATTCTACTCCATAGCCTCTGAATATCCAATGGCATGTGGGACCCCACCTCCACGCTGCGGGGGTAGGACAGCTCAGTATTTCACAACTTCTAACTGGAAAAAACATTCACAATGTTGTATTCCTCTGACATATCAGACAGAGAACTAGTCAATGCTGTGTAGTGAACTACAACATATCATAACAGGCTGTTCATTGTGACAGGAGACAGAGAAAAGATAGCAACTCTAAACATTACAATACTTGTTAAGCGTCTATTCCCTGCACACCTAGCATTCATTTGGAAAACACATGTACAAGTGAATGATGAATTTTGCAACCTCAGAGGAAAAAATTGAAATTATTCTGATATACAGAGAATGTAGGAGAAATGTTGAAGCTGCTGTTGTCTTGTATGCAGAGCATTTTCCAGAGAAAGCTTGCTCTCATTTGTTCTTTTACAAAGTTATGAATGCCTCTATGTCTGATGGAAGTACCTGGCAATGACATTATGATTCTGGTAAGTAGTACTGTCACAGCACTGCATCATCATGAGTATCATCTATACCATATTGCACTGCATCAAGAACTTCATGGTGCCGATTTCCATAATTGGATGGTGTATTGTGATTGAGGCCATCAATAAATGCAAATGACTCCCATGTTCTATTTTCCAATAAGTGTACATGCACAAACTATAGTAGTATTAACCAGCACAACATGCATTACTGGAGTGTAGATAGCTCCCACTGGTTATGGGAAGCTCATTGGTCTGCATTTTATTGATGACATGCTGAAGGGACACAAATGCGAAATGTCTTTGGAATATAAACTACAATATTACTGGATGTTCAACAATATATGTGGTTTCAGCCTGATGGTTGGCTATGGAATTATGCAATTGAAGCATGGGAGGTGTCAGACTGTTTTTACGCTGGTTGGTGAATCATCAGATGTGGGCCTATTAATTGCCCCCTAAGTTGCTGCATTTGATGTCACCAGATCTGTTTCTGTGGGGATATTTGAAAGATAAGGTGTACCAGCAACAGTTACAGCCCATTAAGACATGGTAAACCACATCAGCAATGTCTGTGCTGACATTCCCACAGATATTCTTCTGTCTTGTGTAGGTCATTTGAAAAGTGTACTGAAGTTGGTGGTACTTCTAAACACTTACTCTGATAGGAAAAGTAGAGTAGCATTTGCCTCAAGCCATGATCACAATGGCATGTTGAGTAGCCCCTGTTTGATATGTTGGTGGAATGCAATGTTGCAAATGTGATTTCCAATTAGAAGTTATGAAATATTGTCCTGTCCTACCCTCACAACATGGAGATGAGGTACCATGTGCCATTAGATATGCAAGGACCACTGAGTAGCATGTCATTAATTATGATTCTGCAACCATTTCTATTCTTCCAATCACAGTGATATCTACGACAAAATGAAGAAAATACTTCAGGTAAAATATATGTGGATTTTATTGTAGAACTATAATCTGAAATAAAAAATGGAGTTTCCCATTGGAGATTTCAATGTTGCACCCCACTCCCTCCCCACCATCAATGTAGAGGGTGGTGTGGGTGTTGAGTGTGGTATCCTTGGATGTCCCCCTCTGAGACAAACAAATTGGAATTATAACGTTTTTTGATCTGATATGTAGTTTCCAAAATATTTGAATGTCTTCAAATACAATGAACACCCTGTAAGTAAACACCTTTTTTTTACATCCCACATTTTACATTTTCCCACCATTTACATAATTTTTTACTGGTCCCACAAAAAGCTTATTCCCTCACAGAACTGTTTTTCTGGCATCAAGAACTGTTTTACAATATAAAAACAAATTTTAATGTTTATTTTGCACAGTATTCACTTTAAGATTTTGCTTCATCTCCTATATCTTTGTGTTTAACATTGATTTATGACATAACAATTTATTCCTTTAATGTTGGTAAGGATGAGCAATGCAGCTGTCTCTAGGATAAATGTTGTTCAAAAATATATTCATACATGATGAAAATACTAACACCACCTGCAAGTGCTATACAAAGAGGGAACAGACAGCCATGTGGAAGTACTGAAATTGTTCTTTGGTGTGATTGTTTTGTATAAGCAGCTTCAGTATGCTTTGTAGAAGACAGCAAGCATCTTTTGAGCACATTTTGGATTTCAACCAAGGAAAAATAGTTGCTTATAGGGACTGCAGATTATCCTTCAGAGAAATCAGTGATCGTGTAGGCCAGAACTGAGCAATTGTAATGTGGATTTGTAATCGCTGGAAGCAGGATGGAACAATCAACCAACAAGGCCAATTGCACCCACCTCATTGCACCACTACACTTGATGACAGGCATATTTTCTGCATGGCAGTGATGGATTGCTCTCCCACATCACAAGCCATATCACAACTAGTTCAGTCTGTTGTGCAACAAGCTGTGTCTGTGTGTACCATTTGACGTCAGTTGCAGCAGAGTAGACTGTCTGCAAGGCATCCATTGCTGCATTTACCATTGAATCAAAGCCCCATGTGTTTGCTCTGGTAATGGTTCAATGAATAAAAAACAAGGACAACTGAATGGAATGACATTGTTTTCACCAACGAATCCTGATTCTGCCTGCACCACCATGATGGTCTGGCTAGAGCCTGGACACACTGTGGTGAGAGACTGTTGAACTGTTGCCTTATGCATCACAATATTGCTCCTACACCAGTATTACAGTTTGGGATGGTATTGGATTCCACTCCCCCTCGCCAGTACACATTGCTGGTACACTAATGACACAGCATTACATCTCTAAAGTATTGGAGCCTGTTGTTCCCCCATGCCTTTGGAACTTGATGATGGCCACATCACAACAGGTTACATAAATATTTCCTCATCGCCCATCGGATTGCATTGCTGCCTTGGTCCCCCTGTTCTCCTGATCTCTCACGTACTGAAAATTTCTGGTTGATGATTGCAAAATTACTGTCCCGGGATAAACTGCTCACTGCTACACCAGATAAATTTTGGCAATATGTGGATGCAACATGGATTGCTATACCCCAAAACACATCCAGAGCCTCTTTGAGTCAATGTCAATTGGTGTAGAAGCCGTTACTGCTAGCAATGGCAACAACACTCAATACTGATTTAATCATCTTCCTCACTTCAAATGGGACTGTACTTTCAATCATGTGATCTCTTTATAATGTGTTATCTCCCAAATCAGTTTGGCTGTGATATCTCTTGACCTTCTTGGTGTTGCATTTTAGATGGCCAGCAGTGCAGTTATACAACAATTTTCATACATCTTCAAAGAATGAGATTTATTAAAGAAAAACACAGATTTTAAATTAACTGTTTTCTTTGTAATTTTAGTCCCAATTTCTATCAAATTTTTCATTACTCTACTCCATTTTATAACTCATTTTACATATGTTTGATATAATTTTCAACTCATTTTGAGGTCATTTTACCGGCAATTTTCAATATATTTTAGTTAATAAAAGTCCAGACTTTGTAGTCACAAGCCCCATTTCACATTCATAAACTGTGAACTAGATGAATTCTCACTAGAGGCAACTGTCACACTGACTCCCACCCCCTTCCCCCACCACCCTCTGGATTCCCTCAACAATACCCCTGCTCTGCAAGTGCCGTTGAGTATGTACCAAACTTAAATGCTCAACCAATGTAAAATGTGTAGCATTACAAGAGGCTGGCTCATGAAGTGAGAGGCTGTGGTGAGTATTTTGACAGCTTACAGAGGGAAGCTGACTATGTGAGGAATGCAGGTGGCTGAGTTATCCAAGGTCGGAGAGTGCACACTTGGCTGAATAGTACACTAAGTTGGATGAAATGAAGGAAGAATATTATATTTTCAACAAAATGATGTTATAGACCCAGCAAACTTAATACAGAAAAACCAATTACAACAAAAAAATTATAGTGTAGAGATGAGCTCATTCCAATTGCAAGCATGACTGTAGGATGGTTATTAAGAAAGTTAAAATTGTTTTAGTTACAAAAGCTTATAAAATTAACAATAACTGAACTGCTGGAATGATATGATCATATGAAGAATCATAAGAAAGATAACAACATCAGCAAACACAGGACAAACTACTTTTCAAACATTGCTTGTGTATGAAGAACTACAGATGCGTTTAATAAAAGATGATAAGCAACTGTGCTAGTACTACAAATCCTCCACTGTTACAGCTTGTACAAAGGCAATACAAGTTTCAAGATCCTTACTTAGTGGATCCTTATTTAGTGGATGAACAACCACAATTTACTATTCGATATGTATTTATAATTTTATGTATGGTTTTGCCACATTGTAGAACAGGGTGTAGACATGCTTTCTGAATTTTGTCAATAACTTCTTTAATACTATGTTGTTATTTTAATAAGAGATTGCCACATATCTGCAATAAGTTTCACTGTGTTGTGGTATCTTATTAAGAACATGCAGTTAGCCTTCAATCTGAGTGGTGGTCATTATTTAAGAGTCTAACTTGGATTCAGAAAAGTGTTGCAACACAGAGAGTATTTGAGGGGTAAGTTGTGTGTAGGTTTTTTTAGTGTTTTTGTGCATTCCATAATTAGATACATGTCATAGGAAGCATGATCTCTCTTGTTATAATAATTAAACCCTGTCTGGATCAGATTACTGTTACTGAATTTAGTCTGTGCTGCAGATCATCTTCAGGTCTAGTTGGAAGAATAAAAATCACAAAAGTGCGATATTACCAACATGATCATCAGAGGCTGCACAATTAACAGCAACATATTATGAGAACCCACACATATCTTGGGCCACAAAGTTCAGTTTGTCAACTAACATAAAATCCAAAGGTTATGGCTGGGATAAAATTTTTTTGTGTAGTCATGTGTCTTATGTATGTTATGTCATAGGAATTCATCAAAGAGATTGCTCCACCATAAAAAAAATTAAGTACATGTTAAAATATGGAATTAAAAGACATGATAATGTAATACATTTCATTATGTATGATGTGTTATACAATAAAAGATAAAATACAAATATTAAAATAACCTCAAGGTACAGTGTGTATTGAATGTTTTTCCTTTTTTGTATATTTTGAAGGACAGTGCAATATTAACAGATACATCTAATTAGCATAATCTGAGTCCATGAACTGTTATAATACAGCTTCAAGAACTGCTTTTCATTTTAATGATCAAGAATAAAAATATCCTGCTACCCCTACAAAGAATGGGAAACTATAGCTTTTGGCAAATAGTGTGAGGAAAATAGTAGAGTCGTAATTAGTGTGCATTACCTACCATTGCAGGCAGAGTGACAACGGATGCAGTAGTATGTTTGTCTCAGGCTGCTGTCTGTGCTGACTGCCTTCCAATTCAGCATGACAACATGATAACAAATTCATGTTTGTGGAATGAAAAGGAACATCAGGCATTATGCTCCTACTAGAGAATGTCATCATAATTATTAAAGCAAGCATTATAGGAAAATTCATTCTGTTCTTAAGGATCTTGGAAAGATCTTTTCTTTTGGCAGTACACATTTCATATTGCTTGAGTGATTTGTTTGCTCTATGTAAAGTCTTCATGTTATTGTCAAGACTAGTGATTCCAAATTTATTTGTTGGTAACTATATATCTAGGGCAGTTTCACTTTGTGTTCATGTACTTTCATTAAAGCAAGTTTTTAATGTCTGACTTGCCTGCCCAGTGGAGTGCTTTTGGCAGTCATCACATTATCTTATAAACACCAGAGTGAAAATACTTTCCTTATGAAATGTTGTGATGAATTTATGATGGACTCTGTATTCAAATATACTTTCAGGCAAGGCAACATTCATTTGAATTTACTTAGAAGCATTTTGATTTTGTCAAAGTTGTGCCATAGATGTCACGCAGACATGATGCACTTCTTCCTTAGTTTAGGTTCATGTCATTTATGTTTTAATTGATCGTATATGCATATAACTATTGAGCTGTCATACACAATTGGTTCCACAAACTGCTTCAAGGTCTCAATCTCCTTATCTATCTGGTTCTCTTCCAAAGACAGTCATTCATCTTACATAACACTGAGTGCATATTGGCTTCCTTATATTATTTAAGATGTCATGATTTTGCATGAATTACAGCATCACTGCATGTTAGTTTTCTAAAGATGCCAAATTTGTGTTTCCTGATGGCTTTTGGAATGGTAAAGTCATTCTCTATTCCTAAAGTAAAGTGTATTTTAGTGTGTGTGGTACATATTTTTGTAGTCACCTGCTTGATGTCTTCCTCATTCCAGGAAATAAAATTGCAGCATTATCAACATACCTCTTATAGTAAAGGACTCAATTTTTAACTACCAGTAATGGATGTTTTTGGAAAAAGTTAATTTTCAAGTCACTGGGAAAAATGTCTGCAGTAGTGCCAACCAGACTATTACCCATGGCAAGACCCTCAAACTATTGGTTTGTTTTGTTGTTAAACTTCAAAACACAAAAAATATATTGACAGCAGAGAGAACTCTACTACTTCTGCAATTTCACCTAAACTGAATTTTTTGTTTCAATATGTTATTTTTAATTGCCAGAATGGTTTCTTTGTCCCATACATTAGTATATAAATTTTAAAAACCCACCAAAACTAGTTCTGTGTCATGTGGCACACCAAGGTATTTAATGGGTCAACCAGCTCATGGCTTTTCTTAATGTGACACATTTAACAGAAAGTATATAGGGCTCATGGTTTTCATTTAGCTGTTTATTGAGAAGGTAGGTTGGACAGCTAAATTTATTAACAATTGGATGAATACTGGATCTTCTTTGTGAACTTAATAGAGGTCTTAATTTCAGGGTAGATGGATTCATAAGTTTTAAGTACTTTCTTCCTATGTCTGTCAAAAGAAATACAATCATCTGTTTCTTTTTTTATTTCAGTTCGAAATTTTCTTGTCAAGTCCTTTGCTATTTGCTTAATGCTGTTTTCTGCAAAGTACCTTTCTGTTTCCTCTATGCAGACCCTATCATGAATTAAGACAACAGTGTTCCCTTTAACAGCCTTTACAACAAATGCTCTTTCCTTTCTATGATTCTCATTCAAATTTTATAAAATTGATTGATTCCTTTTTTATAAATTTTGGGATGCCCCTTCAAGTTCTAGGAAATTCTTAATTTTTATATCAGAAGAGAATAGTTAGAATATGTTAATCTTAGGGCTGTCACATGCAACCCGAGTGACTATTTCTTATATCTGCTTACTGTGAAACACAGATTTTAAGTTGCAGCTCAGTCCCTTATTCAATTAGATTCTTCTTTCTTGGTCAAATTAGCAATGGAAAGCTTTACTAGTCTTTCATAAAAAATCCTGATCTTTTATTTTACTAAAAAAAGGCTATTGTGTCTGAACAGAGAAGTAATGCCATCATCCATAATTTTTTTCTTGGGTCTGTTTATAATGGTTTCCTGGTTCTTTTTTTTTTTTTTTATCAAACATGCTCAAATTGTTAGCGATACTTCCATAATTCCTTATAAATGAAATCTTTACATGTGTAATATTCACTTATCTGTGGTTTAACCCATGACTGTTCACTATTATGTTTGGTGTCACTCACAATTCATGACCCTTTGCTAATTCTAACTTTAGCATGTCTTAGGATTGCAACATATCACAAAAACATCTTATTTATGTTTATTTTCATGTTTTCTTATACACCACAATCTTAAATTTAAACTTTTGCAACTTCTTAGCTTCTTTCTTTACCTGACTAGGCATGCATTTCATAACTGATGTCATAGGAGCCATGATCTCGGTCATTATAACAGATAAACACTATCTAAGTCACTTCTTTTGACTACTGGCTTCAATCAGTGTCATGGATCATTTTCAAGTCTAGATGGAACAGAAAATAAGCATATTTGCCAAAGGTTATAGTTATTTTTATAACTGTTCTCCCATTTTTAACTTACAGCAAGAATTTTCAGTATATTTTCATTCTTATTTAGTAAAATGAAGGCCACTTCTTAAAGCTGTATTTTAACATACAGAAACTCAGACTATGCTGATTAAACATGTTTGTTAATACTGCACTGACTCTTAAAATATACAAACAAGAACCAAAATGTCTGATGCACACTGTACAGTAAGGTTGCTCTTTACATTTGTATTTCTTTTGTTGTACAAACATACATACTGAAATAGGTGATATTATCACATCTTTTAATTCTCCATTTCATTATTTATTTTACTGTGGAGAAATCTCATTAACATTGTTTTAATGCTCTAGTTTATATCAAATGCACATTTCATGTGACGATACAAAATTGTTCAGCCCAACCACAATCTTTGTGTTTTACATTAGTTGACAAACTTCACTTTGCAATGCAAGGTATATGTGGATTCTAATGGCAGGGACAGTAATATTACACTTTTGAAATTTTTATTGTTGTTGCTTCCTTATCCTGTTCCAACTAGATATGAAGGAGATGTGCAGTGCTAACTGAAACAGTAGCCAATAATAAAAGAAGTGATCCAGATAGTGTTTGTTCATTTATCTATGTGGATTGGTTGGTTGTTGTCAGTGTGCGTGTCATGTGGCTATGTGGCCAGGCAGTAGTGCGTGTTAAATACACTAACTTTCCAAGAGATCTGGGATAGTTTTGTGAATATGAGTGAAATACTCTAACATATTTTTGAACTTGACAGTGTTTTCAGTGTTTGATTTTGTATGAGTGTACAACATTTAACTTTGTTTATGGTATAAGAGGCAGTTGTGGACTGTAACTATTTACTGCAGTTCATATTTATATTTCTATGTGATGGACTTGTTGCATGTGTCTCACAATGGTTATTCTGGTTAGTGAAATTTAGTTTACAGCAGAACTGATAGCTGAAAACTGCAGGTTCAGACTGTGAAAGTTTGCTGTTGACGTTTGTGAATTACTATGCACTTAACTGAACTCTGCTCATGCACAAGTCCACTTCAATACTCTTTTTCTTTTTTAAATCTGGAATTCATGTGAGCCACCATTCACAGATGTGTGAATATTATTAAAAAATACGTATTTCATTTTAAATATTCAACACTCTTCTTTTGTCATCAACCCTATGGACTTTCATTTTTTATTTATAATATATGCAAACTTGTCTACTTACCATAAAGACTGAGGATTAAATCAGTATTAAATGGGTGGGCTTTAAAGTGACAGTACATGACCAACCCCTCTAAAAAGAATGAGTCAATTCAACAAATTGCATCATGTGTTGCCCATACTGATAGTGGTCAATGAAAAATCTTGTGTGCACTCCTAAAAGAAAGCTCATCTGGGATTTAATTACAAATGAGATTTCAGAGCTGGTTTTGAGCTTCGTGATTCGAGTCTCTATCCAGGATAGTACTATATTTGTAACTTTCTATAAAAAATTTAGTTTTGTAATTGGTTGTCATACAAAGAAGACTCCAAACTTTTAGCAGGATAGGCAGTTCACATTGGGGCTCAAGACCTTTGTGTAATTCAGCAGTAGCAGTGTAACAGAGCATTTGTGGGAAGGGAAATTTGAACTTGGGAATATGTAGTCAAACCTCACTAATAAAATTAATATCGTTGATGAGAAGTTCTATCAAATTGGAGGTAGATTCAAGGGAATTGTAGACAAAATTGAAGAAAATGCTGTAGTATTTGATGGAATCAATGATAAGGTTGATAATTTAGAAAAGGAACTATTAGCAAAGGTAGAAGATGTGAAAAATAATCTTAGGGGAATAATTGTAGCACAATAGCAGAAGTGTAAGAAATGTGAATTGGAGACAAATGTATAAATAAAGCCTATGAGTTCATACATACCTCAATGTAGTAGAGGTATGAGACATTACAGTTAAAAGATAGAAGGAGAGGTAAGCAACAGGGACAAGCAGATCAGTGGAGTAACCCATGGAGCAAAGGCTGTGCACTAAACCTTTCAATGGTCAAAACAAATACAGTGCTGCAGGTTTCTTGGCAGCATCTAAAGACAGCCCTATAGCTGGCATGACTGCTGTTGCTAAACCTACATTTGAAAAGAGACAGTTAGTAGAGCTTAGACATGGGTTAATCAGCATGCTGAGCAATTTACAGACTGTACAACTTTTGAAGGTATGTTTTTACGTAAATACTGGAGGCAAACGAAGCAACTCAGATTAAAAAATGATTTTTTAAATGGCGCAAGTTATAATAAATGGGAAAAAGAGTTTGAAAGGATTTTGCATCATGGAATGAAATAAATAGAGCCATTGAAACAGACCACTTGAGCTGTGACAGAAAATTCTACCTTAAAGAGGAGACTTCCAGAGTCATTACACTGGTAACTTATCCACAGTCCTGCTGATTCTGTGGAGTTCCTGAATTATTTTGAAAAGATGGATACGGCTCATTGTTGTTGGAAGTGTGTCTTCATCTACAACTGTTCTCTGCAAACCACCATGAGGTACATGGCAGTGGATATGTCCCATTGTATCAGTTATTAGAGTTTCCGCCCATTCCAATCACATATGGAGTGCTGGGAGAATGACTGTCTGAATGCCTCTGAGCATGCGCTAATTATTCTAATCTTATTTTCACAATCTGTATGTGAGCAATACATAAGGGATTGTAGCATATTCCTACAGCCATCATTTAAAGCCAGTTCTTGAAACTGTATTAACAGACTTTCTTCAGATTTTTTTATATCTATCTTTAAGAGTCTTCCAGGTCAGTTCCTTCAGTATCTCTGTAACACTGTCCCACAGATTAAACAAACCTGTGACCATTCATGCTGTCCTTCTCTGTACACATTTAATATCCTCTGTTAGTGCTATCTGAGCATCACTCTAAAACCAGTTGCATGAGTGATTTGTAAGCAATCTCTTTTGTAGACCGAATGAACTTCCCCAGCATTCTACCAATAAACTGAATCTCTAACCTGCTTTACCCACAACTTAGCCTATGCCATCATTTCATTCCATGTCTCTACAAAGTGTTACAACCAGGTATTTGTACAAGTTGGCCAATTCCAACAGTGACTCATTTATATTATAGTCATAGGATACTAAGCTTTTTCATTCTTTGAAATCTTATCAAGCTCTGACTGAATATTTACGCAGCCTCTTTCTGACAGTACTTCATTATAGGTAACTGCATCATCTGAAAAAGTCTGAAGTTAGTATTAATACTGTCTACAAGGTCATTAATACGCAACATGGACAGCAAGGATCCCAACACACTTCCATGGGGCACACCAGAAGTTATTTCTACATCTGAAGGGCAATAACAGAAATTGTGATAGGGATAACAATAATAATAATAATAATAATAATAATAATAATAATAATAATAATAATAATAATAAACCCCATGGAGGCCCGGGAAAATAATAGGCCTCCGGTATGTTCCACCAGTCGTAAAAGGCGACAAAAAGAACAAACCACTAATAGGGCTAACCCCCTTTTAGTGTGATTAGTTGGTTCAGGACAGAACTAATGAAGCCTCAGACAGGCACTGTCATGGTCGGGGACGACGCTTGAACCTTATGCCCATCCACAATGGTAACGACACTGCAACCCACACAGAAAAGGATTTAAATCCAAGTAGAGGTGTTTTGCAGGATATGCTTCGAGCAACCTCTCTAGAAGGAAAACAAAGACAGAGGATGAGATGGTCAGATGAAGTTAACCGACACCTCATGTTCTGTTATTACCAAGCAACAAATCTAGGAACCAACACGACTGGATACAGATCACAAGTATACACCACATTTATTACCCGATACCCAGAATTAAAATTTTTAACAGAACAACGACTAGCTGATCAGATCCATGTAATAATCAAAAATAACAGGATACCCCAGTCAGAATTAGAAAACATCAAACAACAAGTACAACAAATACTGGAACAAAATAATGTGCAATCAGAAGAAGACGAAAATACAGTAATCGACTCAAACATCCCAGAGCAGACAAACAAAGAACAACACGCATCGATTAAACAATTAGAGGAAAACGAAATCTTAAGACAGTCACCAGAACAAGCACAAATAGAACACGAAGTGACACACACGTTAGATATAGAAGAAAAATTTCAGCTGACATATAAAGAATACAAAGACACAAATACAGACATTAGACCATTCTTGCATAGACCACCAAATAACCCACAAGTCAAAACAACAATAACAACTATCAACACAATCATATACAACAAAATAAACGAAAAGACAACTATGGAAGAGTTACAACTACTGGTTTATATAGGAGCACTCACTTCACTAAATATACACACTAGGCAGAGATCAGAACCAATCAACACACAGAAGAAACCCACAAAACCAGCATGGCAACACAGGCTACAGATCAGAATAGAAAAACTGAGAAAAGACATCGGACAGTCAACACAATTTATAAGAAATGAAATATCAGACAAAAAACAAAAAAAGGTTAGGTAAAATCTCACAACAAGAATCGATAGAGCAATTAGATGAAAAGAAGCAGAAATTACAAGCATTGGCCAAACGACTTAGAAGATAGAAAAAAAAGTTAAAATAGAAAGAAACAAAACAAAACTTTCAATACAAACCAAAAGAAATTTTACCAGATAATAGATAACACACACATTAAAATAGACACTCCACCAAACATAACAGAGGTGGAAGACTTCTGGAGCAACACATGGTCAAACTCGGTACAACATAACAGACATGCGTGGTGGATACAAGCAGAAACAGACACATACAAGATGATACCACAAATGCCTGAAGTGATAATTTTGCAACATGAAGTCACCCAAGCAATTAATTCTATGTACTATTGGAAAGCCCCTGGAAAAGATAAAATAGAAAATTTCTGGCTAAAGAAGTTCACCTCAACACATTCACATCTAACTAAATTATTTCACATAATAGAGGGAAACATTCCACGTGGGAAAAATATATCTAAAAACAAAGATGATGAGACTTACCAAACAAAAGCGCTGGCAGGTCGATAGACACACAAACGAACACAAACATACACACAAAATTCAAGCTTTCACAACAAACGGTTGCTTCATCAGGAAAGAGGGAAGGAGAAGGAAAGACGAAAGGATGTGGGTCTGCTTGTGTCTGTGTGTGTGTGTGTGTGTGTGTGTGTGTGTGTGTGTGTGTGTGTGTGTGCGCGAGTGCGAGTGTATACCTGTCCTTTTTTCCCCCTAAGGTAAGTCTTTCCACTCCCGGGAGGATTGGAAAAACCCACATCCTTTCGTCTTTCCTTCTCCTTCCCTCTTTCCTGATGAAGCAACCGTTTGTTGCGAAAGCTTGAATTTTGTGTGTATGTTTGTGTTTGTTTGTGTGTCTATCGATCTGCCAGCACTTTTGCTTGGTAAGTCTCATCATCTTTGTTTTTAGATATAAATTATTTAACAGTTATACTGCAGACCCATACACAGTCTCTGATACACTTACACAAGGAATAGCTTACCTGAAACCTAAAGATCAGACAGACACAGCAAACCCAGCAAAATATGGCCCCTTACCATGCCTTCCAACAATATACAAAATATTAACTTCAGTCATTACACAGAAATTAATGACACATACAACACAGAACAAAATTATAAATGAAGAACAAAAAGGCTGCTGCAAAGGAGCACGAGGATGTAAAGAGCAACTGATAATAGATTCAGAGGTGACATATCAAGCTAAAACTAAACAAAGGTCGCTACACTACGCATATGTGGGAGTGACAAGTCCATAGTCGACAGGACACAAACATTCTCTTGGTGAGTGAGCTTCTTTGGAGGAAACAACCAGAGTTCATTTCCCGCATTAACGTACATATGTATTGTGTTTGTGTGATACAATAAAAGTGGTTACGCGCAGTATAAAATCCACACAAGTGTTTTCCTTTATGTAGTGAAGTTACTCCTACATAAGTGGTGACCCCATAACTAAGCAGTGTGACAATAGACAAGTTTCTATAGATATTTTCCGTGACGTCTCATATCGACATGTCGTCTGCACAGGACCTCTTCCGCGACATCGATGGCGTCATCCAGAATATCAAGAAGGAGCTCGACACAATGCAGCAAACCCCGCAGTTTACAGTGCCGCAGATTCCTACATCTCATATCGACTTCGGCCACGACATTACGTTTCCAACCACGCCGCATGTGCCGGCGGTTCCCACGTCACCGCCACAGGACAGTGCCTCACTCCCACGAGTTTAACACTATCCATTTGCTGGTTATCGTGGCCCACCCGTGTCACGGTTCCAAATTCACCTTTCATTCCCGAACGTCCAGAAATTTGGTTCGCTATTATGGAGAACATTTTCATGCAGCAACAAATAGTCGATGATTTTGAACAGTTCACGCTAGTGATATGCAACCTGGACCAACGTGCATCATCAGTGGTATCGGATATAATTATGCAACCCCCACCACAAGAAGCCTACGCCACCCTCAAGACGGCGTTAATTTCGCGTTGTACAAAACCTGTGGACCAGCGGATAACACAGCTCCTGTACCATGATAAATGTGGTGACAGGGCACCTTCAGACTTTTACCGGCCATTACGTGCTATGGTGGACACTTCTGTGTTCTCAGACACATTACTTGTGCACATCTGGTGACAGCAGTTGCCTCCGCAGGTGTGCTTAACCTTAATTGCTTACAAGGGCCGCCCATTAAGCGAGTTGCTGCAAGTGGCTGATAGAGAGCACTCCCTGCTCGGTTCGCGCACCACAGTGGCCGCCACCGCAACCACCTCAGCCAACGACACCAACCGATCATGGCCAGAGCCGATCGACGCGGCACCTCCAGCTTGTGGTGCCACGAGCGCAAGAGAGCGCCGGACGCGACCGAAGATTTCCAATCTCTCCGCACTGCCATCGATCAGCTGACCGCCCAGCTGCAGCAGCTAGAGCCACACGATGCTGCAGTGGCTGACACACACACGCGTCATGGCCAGCCAACGTGCCTGCCGCATCACGCAAACAATGGCACCGGTTATTGCTGGTTCCACCAGCATTTCGGTGCGCAAGCGACGAAGTGTAAGGTGCCGTGTGCAGCCGACTGTGACAACAAGCAACTGCGCCTAAACTCACAGACGTATGGGAGGAGAACATCCCCGTTTCAGCACGAGCCTACATTATGCAGATCAACTTCTTCCACAGCTGTAAGGCATGCAGCTTCACAAAGACTTTTCATTCCTGATTGATCTATAGGATGGATGTTTTTGGTTGACACCGGCGCAGATGTCAGCACTCTGCCTGTAAATTTCTCCCCTTCAGACAAACGTGCTGAAGAGACCATTCTGAAGGCAGCCAACACATATGGACAGAAAACACTGGCAGTGGACATTGGGCTACCAGAAAAATTCAACTGGGCCTTCGTTATGGCCGATATCGACCAACCTATACTAGGTGCTGATTTCCTGGCAAAACATGCATTGTCTGTGGATTTACGCAAGTCACAACTCGTCCATTCTGCCAATGGACGGGTTATCCCAGGAATTCAAGGACATTCAACCTCTCATGCATGCCCAAGGGTATACAACCTCAGTGCACCCACGTGGGAGGACACCATAGCGACGAAGGAATCCGACCTGCAGAGGACTAACGACATCAAAACAGTTGACGGCACAACAACAGGCTCCTGCTGTTTCAACTGCAAAGGCGACACTCAAGCTACAACATGGAACAAATAAGAACAGGGTGAAGCATGAGATGGTGCACCACATCTGTACAACCCCAGGCCCGCCAGTCTCCTCACATGTTCGCAGGCTTGCACCTGATCATTTGCGCGAAACCAAGACCATTTTCAACGAGATGCTACAAGAAGGAACTATACAGCCATCCAATAGTCCGTGGTCCCCTCCTCTGCACCTCGCCTGTATAAAGAATGTGTCATGGTGCCTGTGTGGTGATTATCGAGCTTTGAATGCCCGAACTGTTCCGGACAGATACCCTGCGCCACATATGCAGGATTTCACCCATTCACTGGCCAGGGTGACCATATTCAGTGTGTTAGATTGCCGTAGGGCTTATAATCAGATCCTGATGGCAGAGCAGGACGTACCAAAGACTGCGGTGACAACCCTATTCGGGTTGTTTGAATTTTTGGTGATGCCATTCCGGCTGAAAAATGCTGCCCAAACATGGCAACGGTTTCTAGACAGTGTGCTAAGAGGGCTGCCATATTATTTCACCTATTTGGACGACATACTGGTGCTTTTGGGGAATGTTTCTGACCATCAGAAACATGTAAACGAGGTGCAAAGCAGGCTTAGTGCTCATGGAATAACACTTAACAAGGACAAGTGCGTGTTTGGGGAACCCATGGTGACCTCCCTGGGTTATAAAATGTCAACCCAGGGCATTTTCCCACTGCCAGAGAATCTGGACTTGTTGCGTACCCTACCATGGCCTCAAAACTACTACGATCTCTGACGATTCCTAGGAATGATAAATTTCTATTGCCACCACCCCCCAGGAACAGCAATCCAAACGCCACTGAACAATGCCTTGGTCGGACACAAGAGAATTGGCAAGTGCCCACTCCCATGGACACCCGAGATGGACTCTGCTTTCAAGGCACTGCAAAACAGCCTTCACAATGCAGTGGGACTTGCACACCCTGCACCAGGAGCTCAGCTAGCCCTAGTAGTGGACGCAAGCCAAGTTGCATTTGGTGCAGCACTGCACCAGAGAGTGAAGGATCATTGGCAACCACTAAGTTTTTTTTCACAAAAACTACAGATGAGTCAAACTTGTTGGAGTGCATACGACAGGGAACTCCTCGCAATGTATGAAAGTGTCAGGCACTTCTGCCCTTTCGTTGAGGGCAGGAAATTCACCTTATACACCGACCATAAACCTCTCATGGCAGCTTTCTACAAAATCAGCAATTCATGTTCCCCCGCCAGGCCCGCCATATCGAGTTTATATGCCAGTTTTTGGCAGACGTGTCACATCCAGGGTGCTAACAACATTGTGGCAGACTATTTCTCGCACATTAACAGGATAAGTCCAATGTTGGATTATTCTGAATTGGCAAGGGCACAGGCTTCAGTTGTGCAGCTGCAGTCCTTGTTGGTGGACCCGTCCACTGGACTACGTTTACAACTTTTGGACGCCCCCTGCAGCCCAGTTAAGGTATGGTGCGACACCTCCACGGTTAGACCACGCCCATACATCACCTCCCAGTTCCGATGAAAGATATTCGACAGCATTCACAACCTGGCACACCCAGGAACCAATGCCTTAGTGAAGTTAGTGATGGACCGTTTTGTGTGGCCTTCAATCAAGAAAGATACACGGGAGTGGGCCTGCAGCTGCTATCAGTGTCAATGTAGCAAAGTTGGACACCATGTTCACGCTCCAGCAGGACAATTCCCAACCACAACAGCACGTTTTGGACATGTACACATTGACTTGGTGGGACCCCTCCCCCCTTCGGAAGGTTACAGGTACTTGTTTACGGCAGTGGATCGTTGCACACGGTGGGCAGAGGCTACGCCAATCAGGGACATTTCTGCAGAGACTACTGCACGGGCATTCTTGGAAACTTGGGTAGCTCGTTATGGGTGCCCATTTTTCATTACCACCGATCAAGGATGCCAATTCGAGTTGACACTGTTCCAACAACTGTCGAAACTCTGTGGCTTCCAACGAAACCAGACAACTAGCTACCACCCGGCCAGCAACAGTTTGGTGGAAAAGTGGCACCAGACATTAAAGGCTGCCCTGATGTGGCACGAGGACTCATGGACTCAAACGTTGCCATTGGTTTTGCTGGGGTTATGGACCGCATTAAAAATGGACATCAGTTGTTCCTTGGCAGAGTTGGTATATGGAGAACCACTACATGTCCCAGCAGAATTCCTTGCGCCAGTTCCTCTCCCAGATGAGACACAACTACCCCACCTCTTGCAACAAATGAGGAAGCAGGCAGAGATGCTATGTGCAGCCCCAGCGTCTCAGCATGGTACGCACCCAGTGTTCACACATAAGTCCCTCGATACTTGTTCCCACATCATGCTCTGCACAGACCTGCTGCGCCATTTGTTACAGCCACCATACACTGGACCATACCAAGTGCTAGGACGGGGCACACACACAATGGATATCCTCCTCCAGGGAAAGTCGACCAAGGTTTCCATTGAGCGGGTAAAACCTGCATGGACAATGACAGCACCGACTGCAGTCTCACAGACAACTTCAGACACAACTCGCAACGAACCCACACCTTCCGCAGAGCCAGACAGCTGTGACCCACCGGAGCCCCACACCAGGGGACCTAATGCAGCAGCAGAATCAGCAAGCAGCACCCACACCAGCACTATCTGCACTTGGGCAGGCCGAGATGTGAAGTTTAAGTAACCCACCATACCAGGTGCTCCGCACTTCAGGGGGAGGGGGGGGGCGGGCTGTGTGGGAGTGACAAGTCGATAGTCGACAGGACACTGAAACATTCTCTTGGTGAGTGAGGTTCTTTGGAGGAAACAACCAGTGTTTGTTTCCCGCATTAACGTACGTATGTATTGTGTTTGTGCAGTACAATAAAAGTGGTTATACGCAGTATAAAATCCACACAAGTGTTTTCCTTTATGTAGTGAAGTTACTCCTACACATACATTGATTACCAAAAAGCTTTTGATAGTGTACCCCACTCATGGTTACAACAAATATTGGAAATATACAAAGTAGATAGTAAATTTATACAGTTCCTAAACATAGTAATGAAAAATTGGAAAACCACACTTAATATCCAAACAAATTCAAATAATATCACATCACAGCCAATACAAATTAAGCGTGGAATATACCAAGGAGACTCATTAAGTCCTTTCTGGTTCTGCCTTGCTCTGAACCCACTATCCAACATGCTAAATAATACAAATTATGGATATAATATTACTGGAACATACCAACACAAAATCACACATTTGCTATACATGGATGATCTAAAACTACTGGCAGCAACAAATCAACAACTCAACCAATTACTAAAGGTAACAGAAGTATTCAGCAATGATATAAATATCGCTTTTGGAACAGACAAATGTAAGAAAAATAGCATAGTCAAGGGAAAACACACTAAACAAGAAGATTACATATTGGATAACCACAGCGACTGCATAGAAGAGAGGGAAAAAACAGATGCCTATAAATATCTAGGATACAGACAAAAATAGGGATAGATAATACAAATATTAAAGAAGAAGTAAAAGAAAATTATAGACAAAGGCCAACAAAAATACTGAAAACAGAATTGACAACAAGAAACAAGACAAAAGCTATAAATACTCATGCCATACCAATATTGACCTACTCATTTGGAGTAATGAAATGGAGTAACACAGACCTAGAAGCACTCAATACACTTACACAATCACAATGCCACAAACATAGAATACATCACATACATTTAGCAACATAAAGACTCACATTAAGCAGAAAGGAAGGAGGAAGGGGATTTATTGACATAAAAAACCTACATTATGGTCAGGTAGACAATTTAAGACAATTCTTTATAGAACAAGCAGAAACTAGCAAAATACACAAAGCAATCACTCATATAAATACATCGGCTACACCATTGCAATTTCATAACCACTTCTACAACCCTTTAGATCACATAACATCAACAGATACAAAGAAAGTAAATTGGAAAAAGAAAACACTACATGGTAAGCACCCGTATCATCTAACACAGCCACACATCGATCAAGATGTATCCAACACATGGCTAAGAAAAGGCAATATATACAGTGAGATGGAAGGATTCATGATTGCAATACAGGATCAAACAATAAGCACCAGATATTACAGCAAGCATGTTATTAAAGAACCCAATACCACAACAGATAAATGCAGACTTTGCAAACAACAAATAGAAACAGTAGATCACATCACAAGTGAATGTACAATACTAGTGTGGCGTAGAGCCCCATAAAAATCGATATTTGTTCTGTGCGTAAGTGTGCTATCTTTGAGGAGAGGGCTTTGGAGAGCATGTTGGACGCTAACGGCAGTTAGCCTCCGGACTTGTATCTGAGTAGACACTAAGTGTGAATAAATCTGTATATGAGAGAATTCTAGTTGTTTACCTACAACTATACCATATTCCCTCACTGGTGCCCCCGTTTTTGTGTAATACGCGTCCGAGTTACCGCCTGAAGGTTATTTACGTGCCTACCATGTCGGGTTTCTCCGCGATTGCGAGGGCCTTTGTTCAGCTCCAGACAATGGCCTTTCAGCATTCACCGCCGCCCAGATTCCAGCAACATCTCTCCAGCTCTCCTGCCGTCATAGTGGACATGCCGCAAGAATCTTCGGAATCCTTCAGCCAGAACATGCAGTGGAATTTCATCGAGCGCCGCCAGTTTCTTCCAACCGCCAACGGTCGTGGACTCTGGCTTTGTTAGCCGGGACCTTCCCACGTGTTCTCCACAGAGTGTTGGTCAGAACATTTCTACTCCTGTGTCGAACACACAATTCAATACAGTTTGTGGCGTCGAGCGAGGTTTTGCTACTTTGGAAAATCCAGTAGTAAATTCAAACTCGAATCAGTTCCCGCCACGTGTGTATCCTTCCGCGCCGGCTAGTCAACAGGTGTTCAATGCTCGCCAAACAGCAAATATCACACTGAGTGTGCATCCTAGTGGATGTGTGTGGGATCCTTGTGTTGCTTCTAATCAGGTCAACAATTCTGTGCTGGATAGTAATTACTCC